>NC_138373.1:29299790-29329950 GCF_054177405.1 Leptonychotes weddellii
TCGGAGGCCCCACTGGCTCAGGGTCCGAAGCTGCCCGTGGTCTCCTCTCAACGTCCAAATCTCCGTCCTCGTCCAGCCGAGCTCCCACCCCCTCCTGGATGGTGGCGTCACTCCTGCAGCCACTCCCCAGAGGGGGTCTGGCACTGCCCGGCCCAGAGGGAGGCATTTCCTCTGTGGGGCCCATGGCATGACGGCCACCCTCAACCCCTGAGTCTGTCTGAGAGTCTCGGTTCCACAGAAGCTTGAACTGGGACAGGAAAACTGCAAGGCAAGATGAACACAAAAGGAGCATATCTCCAAGCTGTCTCCTCCTTGCAGAAAATCTGATTTACACCCGGACAGTTTTACAGGCCAGGTGGAGACATAGTAATGCCCACAGAAAAGGCTCATTTGACTCAGTCGAGGAGCTGGGGCCATTGAGAATGACTACCATTTGATCAGCATCTATTGTGAAGGTGCTTGGCCCCCATTATCTTAGCCCTCCCTGCCGCTATGAAGAGTGGTCCCAGCTCCACTTTACAAACGTGGAAACTGAGGCTTAGGGAAGTTAAGGGAGCCAACAAGGCCACACAGCTTTTGACATGCCAAGGCAAGACTCACACCCAGCCTGCTCAACTCCTAAACTGATGCCCTTCGCACTACACCATTCCACCTGTTAAGGGCTGGAAGACAGGACAAGGACACCAAGTGGCCTTCCCCATCCGGTGGCTAGAACGTCACTGGGACCAGTTTCAGTAAGAGTATGTGTTCCAGAGAAGTGGGCTGGAGGCGGGGGTGCAAGGGTTCAAGAGGACAGTCTTGGGCTGCAGTCCTCCATCTCCCTAGGCTACCTGACCCAAGCCAGCCACTGATCTGTTCTGGATCTCCGGTTCCTGAATTCAGGGTCCAAACTGGGACACAAGGAAAAGGGGAGTATTAATTACACCACAACAAGCTAATACAGGGTGATCAAAGCTGGGGAGGGTGGCCAGGGAGGACCTGTGTGAGGTGACATTTGGAGTCAGAGCTGGGAGGGAAGAACCTTCTGAGTCGAACAACAGCAAGAGCAAAGGCGCTGAGGGAGGAAGTGTGTGCAGTGTATGAGGGACAGAAAGGAGCAAAGAAAGGTAAGTAGGAACACACAGGCAAGGGCTGGGTTGGGCTGGGCCTCACAGGCCAGGGTGAAGAGTCTGATTTTATTCTAAGAGCAAGGCGGAGCCACTGGAGGGTCTAAATCAGGGTGCTGATGTGATCTGCATTTTTAAAAGATCCCCTTGGCTGCCGGGGAAATGAGTAGGGGGAGGGTGTGCGGAGCAAAGCCAGGGAGCCCCAGTGGGAAGAGCTGGAGGCCCCCCTAGTGACGAAGGGAGCCAGACTGGGGGGGGCAATGGGAGCCTGAACCCTGACTCCCGACCAGACCATGGGCTTCCTGAGAGCAGGGCTTGGCTCATTGCCTTCTGCATTCCCAGCATCAAGTCCTGCCCACCTACCCCCAACCCTGTACAAAGTAAGTGCTTGGGAAAGCACAGGACTTCACTCAATGCAACAAGGGTACTTAAGAAGTGGTATGAGGGTAACAGTTGAACAATGCAATCTACCTAGTCTTTTACCCAAAAAGAGGAGTATGAGAAAGCAGAAAACAAAATGAGATCCACGGGGCTGGGCCCCTTGGCACAAGTCCAGGACCTTACCGGGCTGCCCCATGCCATTCAGCCGCACCATGAGGTGCCTGTGGTTCGGGGTGTAGAGGTGGACATCTGAGAGCACAGTGTCACTTTTGAAGGTGACCTCATCCATAGCTGGGGTGGGGACCAGCCACCATGGCTGGGTTCCTCGTGAATCATGGGACAGCAGCACCTGGAAGGCAAGATCAAGTCCTCAGAACAGCAGGTCCCAAAGGGGAACGGTATAAACATTCCCCAGTCCGGTGGTAAACAGCTTTGCATTACCCTGGGAGAAGATGCTTCCCTTTTTAAATTCTCTTACGTTTTTCCTAAAGGAGAAAGTCTCGGAGCCTTTGCAAGGGAAAAGAATCCAGCTAGAATTGTGTTATTTTGTTTGCAGTGTGTTCATTTTCACAGGAATCTTTTATTTATGGCAAAGGATCTGAATTTCTATTTATACTGATAAATTTTCCTTCCCTTTTAATCTTTTCCAACTTTTTTATTGTGAAAGTTTTCAAATAGACAAGAAAGTTGAGGGCATAGCATAATAAACAGCCATATACCCGCAGCTTAGATCCAGTGATCATCAACACCTTGTCATATGGGGTCGATTGATCTGCCTACCTGGGTTTTTGCTCCCCTGAACTGCAAGTAAATTCTAGACATCACATTTTATCCCTAAATTCCTCTATAGTGTCTCTTAAGACATCTGTCACATAACCGTAAGACCGTTAGCAAATCTAAGATAATTTATGATTCCTTTGTACCATTTAAAACCCCATCCCTGGGGCGCCTGGGTGGCTTAGTTGTTAAGCATCTGCCTTCAGCTTGGGTCATGATCCCAGGGTCCTGGGATCACGCCTCGCATTGGGCTCCCTGCTTGTGTTCCCTCTCTTGCTGTCTCTCTCTGTCAAATAAATAAATAAAATCTTAAAAAATAAAAAAAATAAAAAATAAATAAAAAATAAAACCCCATCCCTGTCCATAGCCAATTTTCTCCATTTCTCATGCAAATATCTTTTATAGCTGGTTTTCCCTAAAACAGTATTCAATCACAATTTACACTTTGCATTTAGTTATTGCCCCTTCAGTTTTTTTTTTTTATCCTAGAAGTTGACTCCAGTGGCTCAAATACCCTTTCTTGCTTTAAAACATTCTTTTTAAATTAAAAAAGTGGGGGGTGGGGGAGTAGATTCAAAGGGAAAGCAACCAAGGCAATCACTGTACAGGTGATGTACAGATGTGGGAAATTATGCAGGTGACACAGCAATAACTGGTGTGGAAAACTACTCCTGCTGCAAAGGGGTCAAAACAGGAAGGCTCCCTCTCCAACCCAACGTTCTGCCTCATCAAAAAGCATCAAATGGCAGCAACATGCAAAGCCATGGGCTGGGATGCTGGGTGGAATAGGTGTAAACCCCAGTCTCCCACCTCGTATCTATGTGACCTGGGGGAAATCATTCACTTCTCTGGACCTGTTTCTTTGGCTATATTCTCACCTTGCAGGTTTCCTGGGGTGTAAAGAACTGAGCAGAGTCCGGGGCCCACAGCAGTTGTTAATTCCTTGTGTTGGGGTTGGTTTCAGGCGTTTGGCCCAAACCTGCCCATAACCCCTGGCCTCCTACAGGAGCTGTTCCTACCTGGGTAGGTGTGTGCACTAGCCGTGCGTCCTAGGCATGTCATGAAACCTCTCAGGCCTCTATTTCTTCAACTGGAAAATGGCATCATCATAACCCAGGCTGTCCTCATAGTTTGAGCATACATAACTGGAGTTCCTACATTTAAGGACTTGCCATGTGGAAGCCAAAATTGTACTTACACAAAAAATTTTTGTGAAAAAGCTGACCCCTTGTTAAATTAGTCTCCATGCTGGCTCCCCCACTTGACACTAGAAGCCAGCACAGAGCAAGTGGGTTGTAAAGTGAGGCTGTGAATCTAGTAAAATGATGCAGAATTTCATGGTGCCGGTGAAAGTGACAGAGGAGAAATGCTCCATCCTCAGGCAAAAGCCCTCAACCAATGAGGGCTGGAAAAATTAGGCTGCATCCAAAAAGAGACTAAATGTCTCAAAGATAGGTGTGGTTCTCCCAGGACTGAAACATGTCCTGGGGGAAAACTGAGGACTTCTTACATATAGTTTTGGGGGGAAAAAAAATCGTCTGTGATGACGCTATGAAAGTCAAACAAGAACCAAAGGATGCTGTTTCTTGTTATAGGACAATTTTGATGGAAAAATTACATCCTACAGATAAGCATAATATTACCATTGCACACCAACTTTTCTTAAATATACACAAAAACAAAACTCAAATTCTTCATTTCTAGCTCAATTTTCAGTTTTAAAATTCAAACTGCCCAGGCTTCCTAGAAATGTACCCTACAACTGAGTACCAGGAGTTGGAATCCCTTTAGAGGGCTTCTCCTAGGATCAGGTTATCTGGGAACAGAGGTCTCTTGTACCTACCTCCAGACCTGTGTGAGGATTAAATGAGACAATGATCAGTTTTAGAGTTCAGGACATAGTAAATGGTTAATAAATAACAAAAGTGAGTACCGATCACTGTAGCGTTAATAATTATTATTTGAGAGAGAGTGAGCAAGAGCACAAGTGTGGGGAGAGGCAGAGGGAGAGACTTCCCGCTGAGCAGGGAGCGCAACGTGGGGCTTGATCCCAGAACCCTGGGATCTTGACCTGAGCCGAAGGCGCTTATCTGGCTGAGCCACCCAGGTACCCCAAATAATAATTATTATTGAAGAGTGTGCTGGAAGATAGAAAAAGGCAACAGTTTTTCTACTTAGGAATAGCTGACTCAGAGTCTCTGTCTGGGAATGCTACAACTGGATGCCTTTCAGTCCCGTCTCCTCACTGGAGAAGAGGGAAAGAACACCCAGACTGCAGATGGTACCCCCCTCGCACCTCCGTCACTAGGGTTTGAGTGCATTGGCTCTCTAAAGCCGTGGGGGCCAGACTGACGCTCTCAGCCTTTCTCCCCTAGGGTTCCCCTCCAAAAGCAGTTTGCTGGGATCTGAGGTTTGAAATACAGCCCCGCCTCCCAGGCTTTCCCTCTTTCAGGTGTCACTCTACCCACTCATTCAACAATGGGGATTTGGGCGAAGTTCTGTGACAGTTTGTGTCCAGGCGCGGGATAATGCAGGGCAGGGTATGAAGACTGGGAAGCTGGGGGGACCGCGGTCCAGGGGCGCGGGGGCGGCGCGCAGAGTTGGGAGTCAGGGGCTCCAGTGACCTCCTCCCCTCCCGGGGCTCCTCTTTCTGTCTTGCCGCCTCCCTGAACGCCTCTCAAAAGGCATTTACAGTTCGGCCTCGTCCTCCCTTCTTAATCCTGAACCGAGGGGGCTGCTTGGACCCCGGACAGAAACCCACATGACAAGGCTCTTTCTCCCACCACCATTGCTCGACAGGGGACACTGAGGCCAAGTGGGGACTAGGGCTTCAGGTCGGTGGGGGCCCAGTTTCAAGGTTAGGCTCGCTGCCAGGAGGCTCCCTGCACTCTCCCCATCCTGCCACCTCTCCCTAGAGCTTACCTGCCGCGGGCTGCAGGATAGAGCCCGGCCGAGCCCTCTAGCCGCCGGTCTCAGGCGGCCGCCATAGTAGGCGGTCTGCGCAGGCGCGGCCACGCCCCCTCTGCGTGCGCCCTCCGGCGCCGCGCCGTGGCCACGCCCACCTGCCCGAGGTGCCTTGGCGGCGGGCTCCTCGGTACCTTTCCTTAACAAGAAGCTGTGGGACCTTGGTCCCTCGTATTTTGTGCCTTTCGCCATTCACGAGGCCTGACACAGACCTGCCATGTCGGGCCATGAGGGTCCTACTTTAAGTTATGACCCAGCGGCAATCCTACTTTGGGGTCACCTCTTCCAGGAGGCTTCCTTGAGTCCCCCTTCTCCTGCTCACGTTGACCAGTGTCTGGGCTCTCCGCATCAGAGCACTTGTGGCTCTGGTTGTCAAGACATGTTTACCTGTCTCCATCACTAGGATTTTAGTGCATTGGGGGTAGAAGAAGCTGCAGGGTCACATCTGCAACCCAGGCTGGACTTCTCCGAAGCCAAAAGGGGAAATAGAATAATGCTTGTAAAGCAGTTAGCATCATCCTTGGCATGCTGTGAGCACCCGAAAAATGGCAACTGTACTTATAAGTTATATACATATATATTTTTTTTTTGAGGAGAAGCTTTTATTTTTTAAATTTATTTTTATCTTTTTCATCATTATAAGTGTACTCTTTTTTTTCTTTTAAGATTTTATTTATTTGACAGAGAGAGCAGGAACACAAGCAGGGGGAGTGGGAGAGGGAGAAGCAGGCTTCCCGAGGAGCAGGGAGCCCGATGTGGGGCTCGATCCCAGGACCCTGGGACCATGACCTGAGCCGAAGGCAGATGCTTAACGACTGAGCCACCTAGGCGCCCCTATAAGTGTACTCTTTAATCCCCACCCCCCACCACCCACCTCCCCTCTGGTAACAATCAATTTGTTCTCTATAGTTAAGAGTCTGTTGCTTGGTTTCCCTCTCTCTCTCTGTTTTTCTTTTGCTCATTTATTTTGTTTCTTAAATGCTACATATGAGTGAGATCATGTGGTATTTGTCTTTTGTCTTTCTCTGGCTGACTTATTTCACTCAGCATTATACTCCTGAGTTCCATCTGTGTCATTGCAAATAGCAAGATTTCATTCTTCTTTATGGCTGAATAATATTCCATTTTATATCTATACCATATCTTCTTTATCCATTCATCAGTCGATTGACACTTGGGCTGCTTCTGTATCTTGGTTATTGTAAATAATGCTGCTATAAACACAGGGGTGCATGTATCCCTTTGAATGAGTGTTCTTGTATTCCTTGGGTAAATACCCAGGAGTGACATTGCTGGATCATAGGGTAGTCTATTTAATTTTTTGAGGAACCTCCGTACTGTTGTCCAGAGTGGCTGCACCAGTTTGCATTCCCACTAATAGTGTACAAGGGTTCTGTTTTCTCCACATCCTCACCAATACCTGTTGTTTCTTGTGTTGTTGATTTTAGCCATTCTGACAAGTGTGAGGTGATACCTCATTGTGGTTTTGATTTGCATTTCCCTGATGCCAAGTGATGTCGAGCATTTTTTCATGTGTCTGTTGGCCATCTGTATGTCTTCTTTGGAAAAATGTCTGTTCGTGTCTTCTGCCCATTTTTTACTCAGATTATTTATTTTTGAGGTGTTGAGTTGTATAAGTTGTTTATATATTTTGGATGCTAAACCCTTATCAGATAATCATTTGCAAATAAGTTCTCCCATTCCATAGATTGCCTCTTAGTTTTTGTTGATTGCTTCCTTTGCTATGCAGAAACTATTTATTTTGATGTAGTTCCAATAGTTTATTTTTGCTTTTGTTTCCCTTACCTCAGGAAACATATCTAGAAAGAAGTTGCTACGCCTGATGTCAAAGAAGTTACTGCCTGTGTTTTCCTCTAGGATTTTTATGATTTCAGGTCTCACATGTAGGTCTTTAATCCATTTTGAATTTATGTTTGTGTGTGGTGTAAGAAAGTGGTCCAGTTTCATTCTTTTGCATGTGGCTGACCAGTTTTCCCAACACCATTTGTTAAAGAGATTGTCTTTTTCACATTAGATATTCTTTCCTGATTTGTCAAAGATTAATGGACCTTATAAGCTATTATTGTTGCTTACAGTAGTTCATCCACGTGGTAAACACCCCCGATGTGCTGGGTGCGGGGCACATGCAGACCATCTGGTCAATAGGCCTGGTGAATCTGTTCTTCATCCCTCTAAGCCCTGCAAATGTGAGCCATGAAACGGTTACTAATGTCCTAGGGCTGCTATAATAAGTCACCACAAACATGGTAGCTTAAGTCAACAAGAATTTATCCTCCCACAGTCCTGGAGGCCAGAAGTCCGAAATCGAGTGTCGCCAGTGGTGTACTCTCCAAAGGCTCTAGGGAATGATCTGTATTAGTCAGTTCAGGCTGCTGGAACAAAACACCATAGACTTCGTGGCTTAAACAACAGACATTGATCTCCTCATGGTTTAGGGGGCTGGGAAGTCCAAGACCGAGGTGCCAGCATGCTTGGGGTCTGGTGAAAGCTTTCCCCTGGGGTTGCAGACAGCACCTTCTCTCGGTCATCACCTGGCCTCTGCTTTGTGTGCATACGGAGAGAGAGGGAGCAAGCTCTCTGGTGCCCCTTCTTAGAAGGACGTGAATCCTCCTCCGTGGTCAGGCTCTACCCTTATGACTTCACTGAACCTTATTTACTTCCTTAGAGGCTCTATCCTTCAAATACAGCCTCACTGGGGGCCGGGGCTTCAACATATGAATTTGGGGAGGGAAAAAAACATTCAGTCCACACCGCTTCCTTGCCTCTGTCGAAGCTTCTGGTGGCTCTCAGCAGTCCTTGGCGTACAAATGCATCACTCCCAATTTCTGCCTCTGTGTATGTATGTGTCTAAATGGCCTTTTGGTAAGGGTACTAGTTACTGGATTAGGGTTCACTTAATCCAGCATGACCTCGTCTTCATCTTATTACATCTGCAAAGACCCTATATCCAAATAAGGTTATGTTCAGGTGCAGGGTCAGGACTCGAACGTATCTTTTGGGAAGACACAATTCAACCCACAATAGAAACTATCTTGGAAGGGATGCCGCCCCCCCCTCCGCCCCCCAGTCCTCCTGGCTAAGGCTCCCAGAACAGAAACAAGCTAGCCCCCCTGTGCCCTGCCGGAATTCCTGACCCACAGAATCCATGAACATAACAAAAGAGTTATTATTTATGCCACTAAATTTTGGGGTAGTTTGCAACACTGCAGGAGCTTATCAGAATAAGGGGGAGTGAGAGCCAGCCCTTCTTTGCAGGATTCTGCAGGTGGGGGCGGGGAGAGAGGTCCCTCCTCATTCCACTGCTCAGTTATTTATAAGCCACTCTGCTGGCCCCTTCTTATTCAGGTCTTCTTTCATCCACACGACCACCCCCAAGGCCCAGAGAGATGAAGTGCCTTACCGGAAGTCACCCAGCGGAGCTGGCATGCAGACTGGTCTCCCAGATGTCCGAGCGGGCGTGCTGGATGAAGCCTAAGCCAAAGGCTCTTTCCTGTATGCCTCTTCCCATGAGCGGCTCTCCCAAGGCTTGGCAGCACAAGGGTTAGGGTGCCAGCTCACACATGCCGGCGTGTATATTACCCCTGCCTCCTGGGCTAATGACAGATCATGTATGCAACAAAGGAAGGCGGACGCACTGCGAGATGTATGATAAGAAACCAGCTTGCAGGAAATTGCTGTCAGGTGATTATTATTGGCTCGGGTATTCAGAGCAGCCCCCTTTCCAAAGGTCGTGTGTTTAACAAATGCTTGATGTGTTTTCCCAATCAGCTCTAGACAATTTTGTCCTCCCGAGGGAGAGCTCTTCCCCTCGGACTGCTGACAGCTGGGTGATTATAATTCTGCCCCCTGCCTCCCGCTAGCTTCTAACAGCACCTGCTACAAATGCACAGCAGTTGCCTGCCTCTCTGGTTCCCTGTTCCGTGTGGAGAGGCACCAAGCTGACCTTTGGGTACACCAGCGCTGGGTTCAAATCCACAGCAGGGCCACTGACTAGTCCTTTCCACTCGTTCAACACCGAATTGCGGGGAACGTTTAACATACTAGGTGGTTGGGCGAGTTACTTCCCTGGAACTTAACGTTCTAATTTCTCGAGTATTGATGATCATACCCACCTTGAAGTGTCGTTTTGAGAGTGAGTAAAAGAGAACACGAGGAAGGTTCCAGGCTCGACTCTTCTGCCTCCCTGGGGGTGACCTGCCAGCCTCTGTTGCAGTTTTTTTTTTTTTTTTAAAGATTTTATTTATTTATTTGAGACAGAATGAGAGAGAGAGAGAGAGAGCGAGCACATGAGAGGGGGGAGGGTCAGAGGAAGAAGCAAGCTCTACTGCTTTTTTCTTTTTTTTTTTAAAAGATTTTATTTATTTATTTGAGAGAGAGAATGAGAGAGAGAGAGAGCATGAGAGGCGGGAGGGTCAGAGGGAGAAGCAGACTCCCCGCCAAGCAGGGAGCCCGATGCGGGACTCGATCCAGGGACTCCAGGATCATGACCTGAGCCGAAGGCAGTCGCTTAACCAACTGAGCCACCCAGGCACCCATCTCTGTTGCAGTTTTAAAGACCCCACTAATTTCACTAATTTTACCAAGTCACATTGTTAGATTAAAAAAATTAAACAAGTTACAGGGCCATACAAACTGTATAAATCTTACGTATGTGAGAGAAAATGCTCATAAAATATTACATTTTTTCCCCCAGGATGTATGCAGCTTATGTGAATGCACAGAAAGAAGTCTGCAAGATGTCTTCAAACTCAAGTAGCGGTTTCTTCTTGGGGGAAGGTGGGATGGGGACAGGTCAGGGAGGACTTTCAGCCTCGGGCTTTTGGCCTCCAGAGCTCTGAGAAGGAAATCTCCGTGGTTTATGAGCCACTCTGTCTTTGGTGTGTTATAGCTGCCCGAACGAGCGAGTGTACGAATCGGGGGATTTAGTGTCTTCACGAAGCTCTATCGATGGCACCACCATTTCCTTCCAGAACATGTTCATCACCCCAGAAATAAACTCCGAGCCCACGAGCATTCATTCCCAATTGTCCTCTTTCCTGGCAGTGCCTAATCTGCTTTCTGACTATGGATTTCGCATAAATGGAATCCTACAATATGCACTCTTTTGTGTCTGGCTTCTTTAACTGAGCATGTATTTTCCAAGTTAATCCATGTTGTAGCATGATTCATTACTTCATTCCTCTTTAACGGCAAAATGCTATTTCATCATATGGATAGACCACATTTTATTTGTGCATTCGTTGCTGGATAGGCATTTGGTTGTTTCTACTTTTCTTGGCTATTATGAATAATGATGCTATGAATACACATGGAAAGTTTTTATATGGATATAAGTTTTCCTTTCTCTTGGCTGCATACCGTGGAGTGGAGTTGCTGGGTCCTAGAGTAATGCCATATTTAACTTTTTGAGGGCCAGCCAGCCCGTTTTCTGAAGTGGCTGCACCATTTACATCCCCTCCAGCTGAGTGGGAAGGCTTCAGTTCCCTGGAGTTTCATCTTGCTGGGGAATTCTTGGAACCAGTGTAAAATGTGTGCTTCTGAGTTGTCACACCTAAGAGATGAAGGCACTGCGGTATTTGTACACTGAATCCTACAGTCATTGCTTAGGGCTGCTAATTCCTTGGCTTTTCTGATCAGCCGCGTATGAGCAGGGTGACTCCAGTGAAAATGTCCTGGGGCCGCCTGCCAGAAGTCAGGCCCACAGACACAGAAACGGTCTGGACGAGGGGCTATGGTGCCCTATCTATGGTGCCTGCTACCATCGTTTTTGCGAATTGTTTTAGGGTCGCCCAGCCAATGCTCACCTTCTCTGCTGCGGTGTTAAAATTGCACCATTTAGGGTCTGTAGTGGGCTGAATAGTATCCTCCAAAAATTCGTGCCCACGTGGAACCTCCGAATGTGACCTTATTTGGAAATAGAGTCTTTGTAGAAGTCATTAGTTCAGGATTCTGAGATGAAATCACCCACCAACCTAGAAGTGTCCTTATAGAGAGAGGAAGGCACATGGGGAGAAGGCCATATGAAGACAGAGGCAGAGATCGGAGTGATTGTCTATAAGCCAGGGAATGACCAAGATTGCCGGGACCCCAGAAGCCAGGAGAGAGGCATGGAGCATTCATTCTCTCCCTTAGAGCCTCCTGCAGGAAGCAGCCCTGCAGATGTAAGCGGCATGAGAGCAGGGCCTTGCCTGTCCTGGTCATCCTTATCATGCTGTGCACCTGCGTTTGCAGAATGAACGAGAGACTGGAGAACCCAGGAGCAACTTGGGAGGCACTCTTGCCTGGGATGTCACCAGGAACGCCCGATTTCAGAGAGCCTGGCCACTGACACCCCACCCTCTCCCTGTGCGTGGTGAGCAGG
The DNA here is from genome assembly GCF_054177405.1 of Leptonychotes weddellii. NCBI lineage: Eukaryota > Metazoa > Chordata > Mammalia > Carnivora > Phocidae > Leptonychotes > Leptonychotes weddellii. The sequence goes on from NC_138373.1 coordinate 29,311,401, forward strand.
AGAGCTCTTAGCGATCCACTTAGACCTGGGTCAAAATGTTCTCTTTTGAGATGAGCTTACAAAGTCACCCTGTTCTTTCCTGTGTCTGCAGAGTAATGAATATTTCCAATTGGTGCGAGCCTGCTCTGTTTTTCTTCTTGCCTCTGGGTTATCCAGGTCCTAGGATGCTGGTGGAGGGTATGGAGTGGCAGCCTGTCTTCCCGGCCGGGCTCCCTTCCTCCTCCAGTTATGGGCCTGCTCAACCAAGACATCCCATCGCTGTATGCTGGCACGAATTGTGGGGTCCCGGGGCAATCGCTGGGGGTCATCACCTCTGAATATCGAGAGCAGCAGGAGCATGCCAGGGGCAGGGAGGGGGGCTACACACCATCTCCCCAGGGAAGGGCCACCCACTTCTCAACAGCCTTGGTCTCTCATCTGGTTTCTATTTCATTTTATTTAAAATACACCTCTTTCCTTCGAGCTGGGCATGGGTTGATCTTCTCGAGCTGAGTAAGGGGCAGTGACTCTGGAATACAAAGCTACGTCCCAGTTATTAATCCCAGAGGAATGGGAGGCATGCCAGGCATCCTGCATAGTGCGTCATCGCCATTGGTCCTCATCACGGTCCTGCAACAGAAGGCTTGCTGTTCCCATTTTATAGATGAGGTCAGGTAAAGTCCCAGGCTGCTCCTCTCCTCTCCTTCGTTTCTTAAAACAGTTCCAAAAAATTAATAAACTTTATTTTTTAGAGCAGTTTTAGGTTCACAGCAAAACTGAGGGGAATTGCAGATTTCTCATGCACCCCCCTGCCCCCCTCACCATCAACACCCTCTGCAGAGTGGCACATTTGTTAACAATTGAGGACCGCATGTTGACATGTCCTCATCACCCTGAGTCCATAGTTTGCCTTGCTGTTCACTCTGGGTGGTGGGCATAACATGGGTTTGGACAAGTGCATAATGACATGTGTCCATCATTGTAGAGTCACACAGAGTGTGTTCACTACCCTGAAATCCCCTGTGCTCTGCCTGTGTTCATCCCTTTCTCCTCTCTAACCCCTGATGTCTTGACCGTCTCCATAGTTTTGCCTTTTCCAGAACGTCGTCTCGTTGGAATCTTATGGTTGGTCACCTTTTCAGATTGGCTGCTTTCACTTAGTGATGTGCATTTAAGTTTCCTCCATGTCTTGTCCTGGTTTGATAGCTCATCTCTGTTTAGTGATGACTCATATTCCACTGTGTTGCATGTACCAGAGCTTGGTTATCCATTCGTCTACTGAGGAACATTGTAGTTGCTTCCAAGTTGTGGCAATTATGAACCGAGCTGCCATAAACAGGTTTTTGTGTGACTATAAATTTTCAGTTCGTTTAGGAGAATACCAGGGAGCACGACTGTTGAATCGCCTGGTGAGAGTATGTTTAGTTTTTTTTTTTTTTTTAAACTCTTTCTTTTTTCTTTTCTTTTTTTTTAAAGATTTTATTTATTTGACAGAGAGAGGCACAGCGAGAGAGGGAACGCAAGCAGGGGGAGTGGGAGAGGGAGAAGCAGGCTTCACGTGGAGCAGGAAGCCCGATGCGGGGGCTCGATCCCAGGACCCTGGGATCATGACCCGAGCCGAAGGCAAATGCTTAACGACTGAGCCACCCAGGCGCCCCGAGAGTATGTTTAGTTTTATGAGAAACCGCCAAACTGTCTTCCAAGGTGGCTGTGCAATTTTGCATTCCCACCAGCAACGAATGAGGTTTCCTTTTTGCTCCACATCCTTGCCAGCATTTGGGGTTTTGGATTTTAGCCATTCCAACAGGCGCGTATGGGTACCTCCTTGTTGTTTTCATCTGCAACTCCCTAACGACTGTCTTAAACCATTATGAAATACAACACTGATATGATATACCCACACAGCATACCGGTAAAGTAGAATAGTTACAAAGCCAACACCCATGTAGTTCCCAGGTCAAGATCTATACATTACCAGAACCCCCAGCAGCCTGTTTATTCTCCTCTTCTTCCCTTAGAAATAATCACCATTTTCCCTTCGAAGGTACTTAGATACTCAATTATTAGTTTGTCCTTATAGTTTTGTAGTAGTTTTGCCTTTTTGAAATTAAAATACACTCACGTCTATTCTTTAGTGTTTGGTATTGTTGCCCAACGCTCCAAGGCTAGTCTGTGCTGTGTGTGGTGCAGGGCACTCATTTTCAATGCAGTATATTTCATGGAACGAACATACCGCTATTTATTTATTCACACTACTGTGATGGACGTCGGGGTGATTCTGTCTCAGCAACCTTATGTCTGCTCCTTCAGCTGGATTCGCCTGTGTCGACCCCACATGGAGCAAAAAGGATGCTGTGAATTTGTTCCGACAATCTTGACTTCACTCTGAGAGGTAGAGTGATGCGCAGAGCAGGTGAAATTCTAAACTCTGTCCAGCCCTGTCTAGGAGGAAGTGCATTTAAATTTCTCTCCATGCCAACAGAGTGCCTTTTCATTACAACATCCATATGCCAAGACTAACTGCAGAGATGCTCTCAGCCCGGGCTGTAGTTACCTGTTTCTTTTTTTATTATGTTAATCACCATACATTACATCATTAATTTTTGATGTAGTGTTCCATGATTCATTGTTTGTGCATAACACCCAGTGCTCCATGCAGAACGTGCCCTCCCCAATACCCATCACCAGGCTAACCCATCCTCCCACCCCCCTCCCCTCTAGAACCCTCAGTTTGTTTTTCAGAGTCCATCGTCTCGCATTAGTTACCCGTTTCTTAGTAACACTTTGAAATCTCCTGCACGGGTGTGCAGTCGTGGTCTTGACATTCAGGAAAATGGTGGCCTGATGGATGGATGACCATTGCTCTTCTCACCAGGATGTTTTCTTGTTTGTTTCTGCGATGACCATCGTTCCTCTGGGCGTCATGGCTGTATTGAGGCAGAACCTCCAAGAATGCACTGTGATTTGAAATGCTGAACTTTGGTGGAGGGGGAAGAGGCTGGAGGGTGGAGAAAAGCAGGGTCAGGAGGGACCTTGGGCAGCATCAGGAAGGCAGGGGCTGGGAGTCCAGGCTCTGGACTTGAGCTGACCTGGGATTGAGCCCTCCGACCCTGGGAGACTGTGGGCAACCTCTCTAGCTCTGGCTTCTTTTTGGGTGACTGAAGGCAAGATCATTCAGTGCTTTCTCCCCTGCAATGCTGCTCCCAAGTGTCAACACCACCCCCTGAGAACAGAAACAGGGACTGTTATATGAGGGTCAGAATGCAGGTGGCTCCTTTCATTCTGTTCCAGCCTTTGTGGTGTATCTTCTTTCCCTCTCTCCAGTTTGCATTTTTCTCTATTGTAGCCGAAGATATTTCATGAGCCTTCAGATCTCACAAATACACTTTGATTATATGGCTCTCCATTAGCTCCTTGTATCTTGGGAACACTTCACATGCCAAGTCTGGTCAACACGGAGCAGCCAGGGGCTCGTGGAGAGTCTACATCTTCCAGAGTGTGCTTCGAGAGCCCTGCCTGGGGGTGTGGTGCATTGCCTGGGAACTGTCCACCCTGCTCCCGCCCCACAGTGCAGAACACAGTGCCCAAGCCCAGGCACCTTCCATATGCTTACATACACCATCTCTAGCTCTCTAGGCCACCTGAGAGGGGAAGGTTCAAGACTGGGCCCATTTTGCAGGTCAGATATGCGAAGTCACTTGCCTGCGGTCACTCAGCTCCCAAGGGAATGACCCAGGCAAGTCTGACTCTGCACATTGGTTCAGAAAAGCAAGCAGGTCTTCTCAAATATGCTCCCAACTCCCTAGAGTTGGGCCACCCTGGGGTCATCCTTGGTCCTGCCTCTTACTCCTTGGGTTAGGTCAGGCTCTCAGAAGCAAACCCAGCGATGAGAATTCACGTGCACGTGATTGAACCTGGGGAGGAGGACTCAGGTGGAATCCAGCCTCTGCAGGCCAGTGGAGGAGTTTCCTGGGGGCTGTTGCAAGAAAGGACCACAGATGGGGTGGCTTACAACAGTAGAAATTCATTCCTTCACTGTCCTGGGGGCCTCTGAGGTCTGTTGGGAAGGATATGCTCCCCGCCTCTCTCTCAGCTTTGGATGGGCTGGCTATCCTGGGGGCTCCCTGACTTGTTTGTGCACATGTCTCTCCAGTCTCAGATACGGTCTTTTTTTTTTTTTTTTAAGATTTTATTTATTTATTTGACAGAGAGAGACACAGTGAGAGAGGGAACACAAGCAGTGGGAGTGGGTGAGGGAGAAGCGGAGCAGGGAGCCTGATGTGGGGCTCGACCCCAGGACCCTGGGATCATGACCTGAGCCGAAGGCAGACGCTCAACGACTGAGCCACCCAGGCACCCCTCAGATACTGTCTTCATGTGGCCTTTTCCTCCATGTCTGTGTCCCCTCTTCTTATAAGGACACTTTTTATTGGGTTTAGGGCCCATACAGACAATCCAGGATGATCTCATCTTGAGAGCCTTAACTTAATTACACCTGCAAAGACCTTTTTCCAAACTGGGTCACATTCCCAGTTTCTGGGTGGATATATTTTTTTGGGGGGGTCACCATTCAATCAGCACAGCAAGGAAACTGGGCTTTCACACTCCCACTCTTGTCAGTGATCAGCTAAGGTCACTGCGGGAAGACGTAACTCCCAGGCACTACCAGCTTTCTGCTGGTGTAGACACGGATCCGGTGCTTTCGGTCCGCTGAACAAAGTCTCAGCCACAGCCATTAGAAGTCAAGCAATAAAAAAAAATTACACATTTAAAAAGAAAAAAAAAAAAGTCAAGCTCACGGAAGCCAGGGTCGATGCACAAAGACGATACAAGGGATGCGCAAGACTGGGCTCTCTACTGCCGAATAAAACGCAATTGTAAAACCTAGTGTTTCGGGCAGCCATTTCATTCTGTTCATCAATGTGTGGGGCAGGAATTTAGGAAGGATTCATCTGGACTGTTTGTCTCTGACCCATGCGGTGGGAGCTGGAGGAAGTGAGGGGTGGGCCCCACTTCTGGGCGGGTTCTTCACTCTTGCATCTGGGACATCCATGCTCCCAGTCTCTGTTTCTCTCTCCCTCCACATGGCTGGACATCCTCCAAGGCCTCCCCATGTGCTATGGGCTTCTCACAGCATGGGGGTGGGGTGGGGGGGGTCCTCAGGGGAGCCGAGTGACTTGCATACGTTTGGCTTCTCCCAGAGTGAGTGTTCCTGGTGACCCAGGTGGCAGTTGCAAGGTCCCTTCTGTTCTGTTCTAGGGAGTGTCAGAACAGCACTTGTGCTTCATTCTATGGGTCCAGAAGTCCTGAGGCCAGTGCAGGTTCAAAGAGAATTAGAACCCACCTCCTGCCAGTGGGTGGAGTCCTTGCTGTAGGATCCAGCTGGAGAACTGACTGCACCATGCAGATCACCTGTCTACGGTACTGGGAAATCTCTCTGAGCCTCACCTGGAAAATAGGGAGAATTGTATGTTATCCCATAGGGATTGTCATAAATGCAATAAGCAGGCCAGAACTCAACCCCACGCAACCATTAACTACCATCATTATTTCTTGATGCTTCTGCCCAAATGATGTTTGGGGTCCCTTATTACTTGCCTTAGACACAGATTGTAACTGTCCTGTGGGTTGTGACCTCATGGAGCTCTCACCTTCAATAATCCTCCGTGCAAGACTCTAGACTCTGGAGGAAGGAGGACAGGCCAGTCCTCAGAGAGCAGCCCCTCAGACCTGACAGAGCCACGGGGCAGAGGGTGCCTTCTGTGCATTTCTTGGCGGGAACAGAGCTGAGTATGTTTGGTGACATTCATCGGAAGACACACATGCCGCTTTGTTGCACTAAGGAATTGAGGCCAATATGACTAGTGTCCTTAGAAAAAGGGGAAATTTGGAAAAAGAGATAGGCATGCATACAGAAAGAATGCCAAATGAAGGATGGTATAGATTGGGATGATGCAGCAGAAACCAAGAGATGCCAAAGGTTGCCAGCAAACCACCAGAAGCCAGGAGAGAGGCATGAACAGATCCATCATAGCCTCCGAAGGAACCAATCCTGCCAACACCTTGATTTCGGACTCCCAGCCTCCAGAACTGTAGGAGAATAAATTTCTGTTGCTTCCGCCACTCAATTTGTGGTACTTTGTTATAGCGGCCCTAGTAAACTAACACAGTGCCTGACGCATAGTAGGTACTCAATAGATGGGGGCTTTTGTATTATTTGCTTGAGTATCCCGTAGAGATGGTAGGTGGGGGAAGAACAATGTTGGGACTTTGTGGTGGTTTTAAAATACGTCCATAAACTCTTTGATGGTCCTCCCTTCAAGAGGTGGGCCCTAGTTTCCCTCCTTCCCACCTTGCGTGTAGATTAGTGACTTACTTCTAACAAACAGAAAGCAGCAGGTGTGTGACTTCCAAGACCGGGGCATGAAGGCATTGCAGGCTCCCTGTTGCTCTGCCTGGGGTCACTTGCTCCAGGGAAGCCGGCTGCCAAGTTGTTCGGATTCTCAGCCTTGGAGGGGTCACGTGGCAGGAACTGAGCCCTCCCAGCAGCAATCAGAAACTTGCCAGCCATGTGGCTGAGCCACCTTGGAAGCAGAATCTCCCTCCAGCCCCAGTCCAGCTGTCAGATGACTGCAGCCCCAGCTGCCATCCTGACTGCAACCTCGAGAGAGATCCAGACCTAAAACCACCCGAGCCTCCCTCACATTCCCAACTCACAGGAGATAACAAGTGTTTATTGTATTAACTACCTGATGCCATTAACTTTTGGGGTAGTTTGTGATGTAGCAATAGCTCATGCAGGAGACGAGTGGCAGATGACAAAGAAGGAGGCCGAGGGGGGGAAATGCTGGGCACCTAGTAGGTGCTGAAGAAGTGCCTGTGATTGAATGAATGATGCATGCCTCTGGTGGTTGGGCTGGACTGTGACTCCTCCTCTCAATTCCAAACGTCATTGTCACAGTTCAGGCCACCTTGTTGCTCACCTGTATTTCTGCAGTAACTGCCCGCCTGGCATTTCTGACCCGAGACTCAATCACTCCAAAGTCCAGTCCCTTTTCCACTCTTTCCCATGACTGCTTGACCCTACACAGCTCTGCATCTGTTTGGACGGCCTGATTAGAAGCCCCTGGAACAGCAATGGCTGATTTATGCTAAAAGATGTGTGTGGGTAAATCTCACAGCAAATGGAAGGAAAAGCTGGAGAAGCGAGGCCTTGAAAGAGACAGGGGCCAGAGAGGCTCAGGAAATTAGGACGAAAACAAAGGGACCTTTTGCAAGGCATTATCTTAGAAATAAGTCAACCGCATGCCCCCAAGCATTTTCCTTCATTAGGTTCTGTGTTCCTGAGGCAAATTCCAGAAAGAGGAGCATCTGAAGGGTCTATCTTGCTGTGAGTGGGTGGGACACCTTGATTGACAGCCTCACTAAGAGTGTAGTTGGAAGGCGTGGTTCTCCATCGAAAAAGGGGGAAGGGGTGCTGGGCCGTCTGAAACCCCAGATGCCCACAGGCAGTCCTTCTCTCTCCCGGTGGCTAGTCTTGCCAGGCTGCTGGCTGTTTGACCAGGACCATGCTCTCCTTCTGTGTCGTTGCACCCAAATGCCCTTCCATGTGACTTTCCCTGTTGATGAGTTCCTGTAAGTTCTCCATCTTTTGGAATCTCCTCCATTCCCTTGCCCGGCTGAATTAAGGGAACTCCATGTTCCTGCAGGAGGGTCTGTGCTGGTTTCTATCTGCTCCTGGAGATGGCTCTTCCTTCTTTCTCCTGCCTCTCCAGTTCCTAGCTAGCCCCTAGCCAGCTGCTGGTCCATGTGCCAGCTCAATATATATCGACTTTTTGTATGACTTTGGTTATTATTCCTGTTCTGTGGGATTTTAGCCATAGGCGAAGAGGACAGCTTGTGCAAAAACAAAATTTTCAATTCTTTCCCAGGTGGGAAAATGTGTTGCCAACAGAGCAGCGCTGAGCTCAGGGGAGAAGGAGAGAGCAAGACAACTGACGGGGGGTGATTCAGGGAGGGTGGGCTGGTAGGAAGGGCTGCAGGCAAATGGAATAGTTGCATGCTCTTGGGGATAAGCAGGCTTCCACAGGAGCTGGGCAGGGGTGGGGGTGGGTTGAATGCCGGTGGGGACGGGGGTGCACAGGTGCTGAGGGACCTGGAGTGGGGTAACGAGAACCAACAGCCATCCCAGGGGAGGCAGTGTGATGTGGCCACCAAGGCCAGGGCTTTGGAGTCTTGGATTCAAGTCCTGACCTTGGCTAATGAGCTGTGTGACTTTGGGCAAGTTATTAATGTCTCTGAGCCTCACTTTCCTTCATCTGTAAAATGGGGATCATGCCCACCCAACAGAGTTGTTTTAGGGACTCAAGGAAACAGCCCAGTTCACTACCTGGTATATAATAGTTGCACCCTAACACAGATTCCTCTCTTCAGTCCCTGAAGAGTTCACGTAGAACCAGCCAGCAAAAACCCAGCAGACCAAATCCAGGTCCACTTATTTGCAACTGTTTTTAGCTGCTTTCATGCTACAGAGACAGAGTGGAACAGTTGTGACAGAGATCCTATGCCCAGGGATGCCTCAGATATTTACTATTCCAGCCCCTTAAGTAAACATTGGTTGAGTCTTTATCTGTATATAAGATATGTATCTTCTATAGGAAGCCTCAGCTCTCTTTAGATTTTCATGGATATGTCGAGGTAGGCTAGGGGTCTACAGCAAGCCTCAAATGCTGAAGGCATCAGGCTGGTCAGGCCAATCCGTGGTTTGCTTACGCAAACATTTCTGCAGATGAATACACTATCGTCTGTTTTTCCTGAAACAGGACATCTCTGTGTCTCATTGGTCGTGTGTTTGTTTTCCACGTTTGACAGAGATTGGGTAATAAGCAATGTACTTATTCATTCAATAAGCACATGTTGAGTGCTTGCTATGTGCTGGGAACGCTTCTGTAAGCGGAGCATGAAGCCGTGAACAAAAGAGATAACCATTCCTGCCCTCATGAGGCTTATATTCTGGTGGCAGGGACAGACAATGCACCAGCTCATGTACAGGGCCGGGTGGTCGTTAACTCCTGTTAGGAAAAGCAAGGTGTGGGAGCAGCACAGAGAGATGGGGCTCTACTGGGTGGGGTGTCAGGAGAAGTTGGTCTGGGTGGGAAACAATGTGTGGTCTGTCTCCTGAGGATGGAAGCTTCTGTACTCGAGGAATATGCAGTGTGAAAGAGGGATGGAAAAGCTCTTTGGCGCTGGGGCAGCCAGAGACCTGGTCCTTGTTCTTCTTGGAGATCACACTTCAGACAGATAGCGACAACAACCCTAATTGCCAATTTATAAATGTTTCTGTCATCTGGATGGGGCCACGGAGAAGCGGCCAGCCCCTTGGCCTTCCGGAGGGCCTCCCCTGGGCTGGCTTTGTCACCGGCCGGGTTGGCAGCACTGGGCACTTGTGTGCGAGGACCCAGGGGCACGTCAGCTCGGCTCGGCTCTGACCTTTGCCTCCAGCCGGTTTGGTTCACAGAGGCTCTCTGAGGAGCTGCTTTTCCTGCACACTGTCAGGGAGTTTTTTTGCAGACCTGCTGACAGCCACCTTCAGGTCTTACCTCAGGAGCTGCCCTGAGGTTTGAAAGGGTTAGTGCAGGGAGGTAAGAGATGAGGGGTGTGATGTGAGCTCCAGAGCTGACAGTGGTGGCCTGACTGTGGCCTGCCCTCAATGTCCATGCTGGAATAACCCTTGCTAATGGGGGTGGCTGTGCCCATGCTGTCTGCAGTGCTTCCTTCCTCTTGGGGACCACTCTGTCCTGCGCTTGTGGTTCTGGGAGGGACTGTCAGTCATGATATTTACACCCCTGGAAGATGGTCATGTGATCCAGGATGGCCAGTCATATAGCCCTAAACTCCTGGCAACATAATTCTGGAAAGGGGCATGTGACCCAATCAGGGCCAATCAGATTCTTCTCTGGAATCAGCCTATGGGTTTTGGGAAACGGATGCTCCTGTTCTCTCAGGTTTGCTAGGTCAGGAGGAAATAAGTCTGGGGCCTTTGCTTGTCATGTGGCTAGAGTCTGAAAAACAGAAGCAGGCAGAACTAATAGATTGGTAAAGACAGTCCTGATGGTAGATATCCTTCCAGCTCCTGGATACAGCCATACCTGGAGCCAGCCACCTCTTTGAACTCCCCAATTCTTTGAGCCCTCTTTAGCTTAGACTGTTTTGGGTTAGGTTTTTGCCACTCGAAATGAAATGAGTACAAACACTGTAAGATTTATTGAGCTCTTTGCCTTGTGCCGGACACCATGCAAAGAATGTAATAAGCATTGTCTGATTCATTTTAGGGTGAGTCACTTCATCTCTTGGAGACTTTATTAGCTGCCATGTAAAATGGGTGTAATATTATAAGAATAGGATTGCTACATGGCTTAAGTGAAGTGAAGCATACAAAATAACTGGCATATAGCAGGTCCTCGCTAAATGTTAGATACTTTTCTCAGACTAGGGCACTCTGTGATGGATATCTTTGTATATACTCTTTGGAGAAATTGGCTCTGTTTCCCAAAGTGGAGTTCTAGAATCAAAGAGCATGTACATGTTTAGGTCCTCGACAAACAGCACCAAACTGCTCTCCAGAAACATGTCAATTTATCAGTTCTTTGTTGCTATGTAACAAAGCACCACAGATTTAGCAGCACACATCTCTTTATCTCACCATCTCTGTGGGGCGGGAACCCGGGCATGCCTTGGTTGGGTCCTCTCTGTGTCTGTCTTTCATAAGGCTGTAACCTCGTTGTTGGCTGGGGCCAGGGTCTCATTCGAAAGCTTGACTGGGGAAAGGTCTGATTCCAAGCTTACTCAGGTGGTTGGCAGAATTCAGTTCCTCCAGAGGTGTTGACTAGGGCCTCAGCTGGCTAGAGAGCCGTGTGCAATTTTTAGCCATGCAGGCCTTTCTAACACAGAGTATGCATACTGAGAAGGCAAACAGAGAAAATCTGCTGGCAAGATGGACATTACAATCACGATCTTGGGTAACTTAATGATGGAAATGACATTTCATCAACTTTGCTGTGTTTGATTGGTTAGAAGCAAGTTGAGGCTCCCACTCCCACTCACAAAGAGGGGGTTACATGTGTATGTGATTACCAGGGGGTAGCATCATTGGGGACCATGGTTTTCTCTTATGAATGGTGCTGTGTCCTGCCTGAGAAATCTTGCTTAACCCCCTGAGAAATCTTGCTTAACCCCAAGCCCCAAGGCCTTCCCTCCCATGTGATTTTCTAGTTTATAGCTTTGGTGTTCACACTTAGATCTGTGGCCCATTCTTATATGTGGTGCAAGGTAAGGATTGAGGTTTTTTACTTTTGCATATTATGGTCAGTTGTGCGATGCAATTAGAGTTGAAGAGAAGACTATAAGCAGTACGATTGCAATTCTAATAATAATATCTTGCATATTGTGAGTGCTTACTATGTGTAAGGCTCTAGCCAAGTGTTTTACCTGCATTATTTGCTTCTCACAATGATTGCCTGAAGGAGGAACTAGTGAAATGTCTTCTCGGTGCTATGCATTTGGTAAGTAGAGCCCACACTCAACTGACTCATAATGACCAATGAGATATTTTGTTAAATTAGCAAACGGAGGTGTGGAGTATACCACCATTTGTAAAAAGGAATGCACACACGCACGCACACACACACACAGATGTACAAAGCCCTATTTGCTTGCCCAAAATACCTCTGGAAAGATACAAAGAAATTGCTAAGAGGGGCCTCTTGGGTGGCTCAGTTGGTTAAGCGTTTGCCTTTAACTCAGGTCGTGATCCCAGGATCCTCCCTGTTGAGTGGGGAGTCTGCTTCTCCCTCTGCTGCTCCCCCTGCTTGTGCTCTCTCCCTCTCTCTCTCAAGTAAATAAATACAAAATCTTTTAAAAAAGAAATTGCTAAGAGCTGTTGCCTCTGGAGAAGGCGACCTGGTGACTGGGATCAGGAGAGGCAGAGAGACTTCGAGTGGTGTGGCATTTTGTACCTTTTGAACTTTAAAACTTGTGTATATTTACCTACACAAGGAATATATAAAGTGAGAGAGAAAAAGAAAGACTGGGTGGTCTGCCTTCAAAGCCTCTGCTCTTGTCCACCATCCAGGTTCTATGTATCATCTTACTGCTTTTTCCTACCTGTGAACTGTGGATGATAATAGCACCTACCTTGTGCAATTGCCAGGAGGGCCGACACAATGGATGCAAACACTCAGAACAGCGCCCTGCACCCTGAGTACGCTTAATAAATGCCATTACCATTATTTCATTCATAGGAAAAAGATTAGAAAAGAAATTCGCTTCCCATGTTAATAGAAATTTCTCTGCTATGGGATAATAGGCGACTTTTATTTTCTTCCTTTTTCCCAAGATTAAAAAAAAAAAAGAGGTTATGTACTATTTTTATAGTAAACATTTCCGCTCCTTCCCAGCCTGGACAGTCCCACAAGTCCCTGACTGCAGCTTCTCCAAGGAGTTCTTTTTTTTTTTTTTTAAAGATTTTATTTATTTATTTGAAAGAGAGAGAATGAGAGACAGACAGCATGAGAGGGAGGAAGGTCAGAGGGAGAAGCAGACTCCCTGCCAAGCAGGGAGCCTGATGCGGGACTCGATCCCGGGACTCCAGGATCATGACCTGAGCCGAAGGCAGTCGCTTAACCAACTGAGCCACCCAGGCGCCCTCTCCAAGGGGTTCTATTGAGACTAACGGCCGAGGTTGGGGAAGGCCAGGCTTGTCTGGTCTGTGTCTAGATGCCTTATTTCCCCCAGCTGTTGTAGAAATGAGATCCTTCCTCATACTGGAAAAATGCTTCTGAATAGAACTCCAGGGCCCGGGAAAAGAATGGAAGGAGGTAGGGAGGGTGGGTTAATGCACTTACATTAATAGACATCAATTCTGCTCATTTTTTTCAGTCAGGAAACGGATGCTCAGGGAGGGCCCAGATATTCAAACTAGTGTGCAGATAACTGGCTGGATTGTTAAAACTTCCAGCTCAGCTACTATTTTTGTCGTGATGTCTGGAACAACAGGGGGAACTGGCTACCCAGCTTCTTTCCCCCATGTGGCATGCGTGGATGCCGCCCTGGGGAGCAGTGGCGGGAAGCACAGTCAGGCGGCCTGCAGTTCAGCCCTGAATACTCTATTTATGCCCCAACTGCAGATGCCATTTGGCTTGGGGGTCCCCTCCTTTGGGAAGCCCTCTTTGACTGCCTGCTGGGGACTTCCTCCCACTGTCTTTTGTAGTGGAGTGGAGACCAGAACCTACGTACTTGTACGGACCAGGTAAACCCAGATTCAAATCCCTGCTCCTTTTGAGTCTTTGGATAAGTTACTTCAATGTTCTGAGCCTTGGTTTCCGCATCTCTAACATGGGGTGATGGTGAGCCCCCACCTTCATAGGGCTTGTGCTGGGCAGAATCAGGGACCCCAAAGGTGTCCACAGCCTAATCCCTGAAACGTGTGGCTCTGTTACTTTCCACGGCGAAGGGGAATTTACAGATGTGGTTAGGTTAAGGGTCTCAAATACAGATGGGGAGATTTTCCTGCATTTTCTGGGTGTGCTCACTGTGATCACCAGGGTCCTTACAAGAGGGAGGCAGGAGGGTCAGAGGGAGAGAGTATAAAGACAGAGGCAGAGGTCAGACAGGAGAGAAGGTACCCTGAGGCTGGCTTTGAAGATGGATGGAGGGGCCACAAGCCAATGAATGCAGGTGGCTTCCAGAAGCTGGAAGCAGCAAGGAAATGGATCCCCTGGAGCCTCTAGCATGAGTGCATCTGGCAGACACCTTAACTTCAGCTCAGGGAAACTGATTTCAGACATCTGACCCCCGACCTGAAACAGATTCATATGTGTTGTTTGAAGCCACGAAATTTGTGACAAGTTTGCACAGTGGCCACACGAAATTCCTGCTGGTTTGTTGTGAAGCTCGGTTCTCACCAGCATGTCAGAGGTGAGGGAGAGCCACTGGGGTGGACGTGGGCAGGGGGCGCTCTGAATCCCCTGGTGTGGGAAGGGGTTCTGGGTCAGCACTCTACAAATGGCAGTTGTCATCAAAGAGGACGATTTTGGCCTATTTCTGTGACCACGTGTGCTATATCATGTGGCATGTATTCCTTCCCTTTTCCATGTCCCCCAGGACACTGTGAGGTCCTCAGAGGAGGAAGGGGACCTTGTCCTATTCCTGTGGTTTCCTTAGTGCCTGGCACACAGTTGCTGCTCAGCAAATGAGAGCTTGCCAGGCTGAACAGAGGTGGCCCTCTCCTCATCTTCTGCGAGGGCTTGAGTAACTGTACCCTTTCTTTTTGGGTCCCCCTTTCCTTCTGAAAGATGTCTGGGCTGATGTTGTGATTTTTCCCAGCCCCTGCTGAGCCGAAGTACTGAGACATCTGTCTCTCACAGTCTCTCACTGTAGGTCCTAGCTGGGGAAGGGTGGGACAGTGGCCCCAGCAGCAGGCGGTTTCAAGGGAACATGACCTTGATCTGGTTGGTTCCAGACCCACTGCTTGTGCTGTTCAGAATCTCTATCAGTGAATTTCTAGCTTGGCCTTCGCATGCCCTGGCCTCGGAGGGCCAGGGGGAGCTGACTGGAGGCCGGTGCTGGGTACGGTTGTGGCAGATTTGGCATTAATGATCTGGAGAGATGCCTTCAGGGGCAGGGCTGGGGCAGGCGAAGGTGGCAGACCTAATTGTTTAGATTCATATCTGGATGAGTAGTGGCAACAGCCCCCAGTTTGGGGCTGGGCCTGGGTTGGAACAAGTTCATGTCTTATTAGCTGTGTGACCTTGCTGGGTCAAACCCTGAGCCGCTGTGCATGTCTTATCACGCGCGGACCCACGCTAATAGCTGGAGCTAATGCTTACCGGCTGTTCTTACGGGCTACCCAGGGCTCTGCTCAGAGCTTCACATGCCTGATTCCAGCTCATGTCCTCCCAATCCCAAGGTCTTAGGCCTTCTCTACAGATGGAAAAGCTGAGGCTTGGCGAGGCTTTGGACCTTGCCCACGTCCCAGGCTAGGAAGGGCTGCAGGTGTGGTTTGCACCCAGTGGCCTGTCTCCAGAGCCCATGTGCTGGCTGCAGACCCCCACCCCCGGACCAGCAACACCTCCCGGACTGCAGTGTTACAGAGGTGAGTGGAGCCGCCGTGCCTGATACTTGGCGGAGGTCCACTTTCCATAGGGTGGTGCTATTGTGATTCTGTCGTTCTGGTCATCGCGTCTGTCATCACCTTCTCTCCATTTTCAGCATTCCTGAGCTCTTCCTTCCGGTTCCTTTTGTTCAGGCCTGGGCAAGTCTGATGTGGTGTTTACAAATTTGCACACATATATTTGCATATATATGTATAGACATACATACGTATATGTGCTGAATATATATATATACATATATACACACACATGTATATGCACTGAATGAATATGTATATATATATATATGCACTGAAGGAATATATATATATATATATATTCCTTCAGTGGTTTTAGTTTATCTACAGAGTTGTGCAACCATCACCACAATCTAATTTTAGAACTTTGTTTCATCCCCAAAAGCAACCCCATGCCCCTTTATAGTCCTTCTTCGTCCCCCCCCCCCGCCCCCAGTTAATTTTATGTCAACCTGACTGGCCTAATTCAACATTTTTTCTGGGTGTGTCTGTGTGTCTATGTGGGTGTTCCCAGATATTAGCATTTTTTTTTTTTAAAGAGAGAGAGGGGGTTAGCATTTGTTAAGAGGGTAAATGTCAGGTTAAATATTCTTACCACAGAACAGTAACAATAACAACAAAGAAACAACCACAAAAGGACACAAAGAAACCTTTGAAGGTGATGAATATGTTCATCATCTTGATTGTGGTGATGGTAACGCAAGTGTATACAGATATCTAAACTCACTGAATTGTAGACATTAACCCTGTGCAGTGTTTTTGTATACCAGTTGTACCAATGCTAAGGTTGGGGCGGCGTGTTTTTCTGATAAAATTGATGTGAGGAGTCAAAAAGGAAACACACCTGATGTGTCTGCCACATTGTAACAGTTCATTCAGCATGTAAGCTGTTCCTGGAAGAGATTTCCAGGAGAGGACTTTTACTAGTCGAGGAAGCCCAGGCTCAGAGGGGGGAAGTAACCAGTTCCAGATCTTTCAGCAGGCTGGTGGTGTTGGAACCCAGATGCACTGGCTTCTGGTCCTAGCGCTCTCCCTACCACATTGCTCCTGGAAGCAGCTTCTCTCTGGCCAAGGGATTTTTATGCTGATTTGGGAAGATGTTTCCAGAAATGGAGAAAGGGCAGCCTACTTTCATCTCTTGGCACCATGCCAGGGATGTGATGGGGAAATTAGACCAATGGGTTACTGAATCCTTTTCATTCTAAGCTAATTATATCATATAGGGTATGAAGAGCAGCAGCCAGCTCTTCTAGGTGTTTCTAATGGACAGATGGTGGCTTTGCGCTTAAATAGTTACAAATGGGTCAAGTCTGTGGGGTCCAACTGGCCACTAGAACACCATGACCTCATGAGACTTAATAAACAGAGACCATTTTTCTCTCTAGTGCCACAATCTTAATAACTGTACAGTTAATTCTAGCGAAATGGCTAAAGCCCTGAGTTTGTTCCTTATGGGTTTGCCACACAAAATAAGCTCTGTGCTTGCAGGAAGGGACTTTTGGGCAGAATTCATTTATTAAATCAACAAATCTTCATTCCATATCTACTGTGTATTATGCACTAACCTAAAAGCCAACAATATGCATCGGATAGGACCAACCTAATCCCTGTCTGCATCAGTTCACAATACATTCAGTTGCAAACACAGATATCCCAAAATGGGTCCTTAAACAGATTTATCTTCTAAAAGTATTTTGATGGTAGACAATTGAAGGATGGGGCAGGTGTTTCAACAATGTTATCAGAGACTCGGACTCTGTATCTTTTTGGTTTCACCACCCACAAAGAGGTTTGTCCCCAAGGTTGCAAGATGGCTTCTGTCCTTCCAGATGTCACATCTGTATTCCAAGTGGACCAAAAACCTTCTCCTCCCAAGGTCTTTTTGCTTTTCTTGGAGGTTCCTTTCCCAACAGACTCTACTTCTACCCCATCAGTCAGAAGTTTGTCACATGCCCTCCACTGGCTGCACACTGTCTAGAAATGTGAAGGGGGAGTTGGATCAGGATGACGTTGGATGAGCTATCCTATGGTATTTACCATATTGCCTGAATGTCCAAAGGAGCTGGAAGACAGGTAGCAAATAACTTCCCCATTAATCATTAATTGCTATTGGAGAGTCTCTGTGTATGTCTTCGGTTGGGTTTCTTTTGGAGTAGACCCGGGGATAGAGATTTGAGGGCAAGTAATTTTATTTGGGGGCTGATCCTAGGACACACTGGTACAAGTAGGGGAATTAAAGTGGAGAAGGAAGGAAACCATTATAAGCTGTACCACTGAGCAAGTCACTGCGGTTGGCATCTGGGGCTCACCTAGGCTGAGAACCTCAGAGCTTTGTCCTCCTCTAAGGGGTGAGAGACCTGCGGCTATTTATCTTCCAACCCCATCCATCCTTGACTGTTCCTGGGGGCCTTCCCTCTCCAGCAATTCCAGCATTCTCCCCCGGGGAGAAAAGTCCATACATGGAGGGTCACTGGGGTGTGTGGTCGGATGCGAGCTGGAAGTTGTGTGCCAGAGGGGAGATGGTGGGGCATTCACCACACCTGCGTCAGCGCATCGTAAGAGCCTTTAACCTACACTGGGGTGTGAGCTAAACCCTTCCTGAAGAAGTAATTTCTGAGACCAAATAAGAAAAAAGCAGTAGGGTGCCTGGGTGGCTCAGTTGGTTAAGCGACTGCCTTCGGCTCAGGTCATGATCCTGGAGTCCCAGGATCGAGTCCCGCATTGGTCTCCCTGCTTGGCGGGGAGTCTGCTTCTCCCTCTGACCCTCCCCCCTCTCATGCTCTCTCTCTCTCTCATTCTCTCTCTCAAATAAATAAATAAAATCTTTAAAAAAAAAAAAGAAAAAAGCAGTAGACTTTCGAGTGTCCCAGTTAAAGGGGACAGCATGTGTGAAGGCCCAGGGGCAGGAAAGAATTTTGTGTGTTCAAGACCCCGGTAGGTGAGGCTGGTGAGGCAACTGGGGCCTCAGGGCTGCAGAGTTGCACGGATCCAGATCTCTCTAATTAAAAAAAAAAAAATGCCTCGTTTCCCATGATGCCTGGTGCTTCATAATGAGAGAGGGGTAACCATTCTTCCTGATGTTCTGACATCCTCCCTCCTTTCTGCCCTCCTTCTCTTTCTTTTAAAGTATTTCCTCCTTACATTCTTAAAGTGCACTCCCCCCTACCCTGTCTCAACGTCCTCTCCCCATGTTTTATTTATTTATAAAAATTTTATTATGTTACGTTAGTCACCATACAATACATCATTGGTTTTTGATGTAGTGATCCACGATCCATTGTTTGCGTATAACACCCAGTGCTCCATGCAGTACGTGCCTTCCTTAATACCCATCACTGGGCTAACCAATCCCCCCTCCCCCCTCCCCTCTAAAACCCTGTTTGT
>NC_138373.1:29330450-29361256 GCF_054177405.1 Leptonychotes weddellii
GAAGAAGGTGGTGGAATTGATAAGGATGATGGTGATGATGATGGTAATGGTGAGGGTGGGGGTGATGATGGTGACAATGGTGATGATGGTGGTGGTGGTGGTGGTGATGGTGATGATGATGATGGTGATGATGGTGATGATGATGGTGATGGTGGTGATGATGGTGATGATGGTGGTGATGATGGTGATGGTGGTGATGGTGGTGGTGGTGGTGATGGTGATGATGATGATGGTGATGATGGTGATGGTGGTGATGATGATGATGGTGATGATGGTGATGATGATGGTGATGGTGGTGGTGATGATGGTGATGGTGATGGTGGTGATGATGATGGTGATGGTGGTGATGATGATGGTGAGGGTGATGGTGGTGATGGTGGTATTGATGATGGTGATGATGGTGATGGTGGTATTGATGATGGTGATGATGGTGATGGTGGTGATGGTGGTGGTGATGGTGATGATGATGATGGTGATGGTGGTGATGATGATGGTGATGGTGATGACGGTGATGATGGTGGTGGTGGTGGCAGTGATGGAGGTGGTAAAGGGATAGATTCAGAGGACCTGGCTTAGCCCATTGCTTTAAAGAACTTTTATTAAAAATTGGATCTGCCTTTTGCCTCTGTAGTCAACCTAGAAATATCAACTGAAGGTGGATTTTGGAGGAAGGATAATTGGAGCTGGAGGAAGAGGGGTATTGAAGACTAAACGCCCCCAGGGGGACTGTCAGGCTGGTGAGGCCCCACTGTCTTACTTCCCCAGTTTGCAGGGAGGCCGCAGTCCTGCAGCAGAGCACCCAGAACTCCAGCACCTGTCTGGGCGCTCAGCTCGCTTCGAGCAGGAGGGGGAGCCTTAGGAAGGGCGGGTGAGGGAAGGCTCCGGGCACACGGGGCTGGAAGGGGGGAGTCTAGGCGGTGGTGTGGAAGAGAGCAAGGAGGGCTGGGAAGGAAAGGGAGAGGCAGGGCAGGCTGGGTCACGGAGGGGGGGATGGCTTGGGGACAGTGGGGAGGTGTTCCGAGCGATAAGAGTCTGGGGGGCAGGTGGGAGGTGGGAATGGACGGCTGAGGTGGCGTTCAGGCTGGGGTGGGGTCCAAAGGGAGGGATGAAGGCTCGGATGGGGGTGTGAAGGCGGGGGTGGAAGACTGAGATCGCGGGGAATGGGGCCTGCGAGTGGCAGTGGCATCGGAGGGCTGGGAGCGGTTTGGGAGGAGCGCGCGCAGGGCGCAGGTGAAGGGCTGAGGGCGGAGCCAGGGCGGGAGGGAGGGCTCGAGGACCGAAGGCCGGGGCAGCTCCCAGTCCGGAGGCTCGGGAGGAGGAGCTGGGAGCCGCGGGCGGCGGGCGGCGGGCGGCGGGCCGGGCTGCGCCATGCGGGTGCACCTGGGCATGCTGGCGGGCGCGGCGGCGCTGACCGGGGCGCTCAGCTTTGTGCTCCTGGCGGCCGCCATCGGCACGGACTTCTGGTACATCATTGACACCGAGCGGCTGGAGCTGGGCGGCCCGGGGGCGCGGGGCCGGGCGGGGGCCGCCAACCGCAGCGAGCTCGAACCTCTGAGCTCGCACTCTGGCCTCTGGCGCACCTGCCGGGGTAAGGGGGAGCGCGGGGACGCTGCGCGGTGCCGCGTCCGCCCGGGACCTGTTGCTGGGCTCGCAGTCCTCCCCCGAGCCCCAAAGCACAAAACGCGGGGTCTGGGCCCGGGCCCGGTGGGCGGAGGGCTCGAGAGCGGGGTGAGCTCCAGGCGCAGCTGCTCTGGTCTCCGCACGATGCTCCCTCCTGGGGTGGCGTCTAGGGTGGGCGTGAGGGCGAGGCCCAGGGCTGGGGTCCCAACGCCAGGTCCGCAGCCACTGATTCTTCCGCTCCATCCAGTCCAGAGCCCGTGCGTGCCGCTGATGAACCCCTTCTGGCAGGAGAACGTGACCGTCAGCGACTCAAGCCGACAACTTCTCAGTGAGTCCGGGAGGGAGGGGATCGGGGGAGAATCCCGGGTCTGGACACCAGTTTTGGAGCTCTTCTCCAAAGAGTGGGGCGGGAGCCCTGCGGAGTGGGTGGCCAGGACCGAAGAAGGGAGTGGAGTTAGGAACAGGGCCAGGCCTCTCTTGGGCCACAGGTTACACTGTGTGGTTTAGGATTCATTCCACAACTGTTGATCGCAGGCTTCCTCTGCACCAGGCACCGTGCTGACGATTAAGACCCAAGTCCTGCCGTCCAGGAGCTCACAGACTAGCTGCGGAGACGGATGTGGAAATGCGCAGTCACATTTCAGAGTGACAAGCAGCATGAGGGAGGGAGCGTGGGTGGGAGTCCGAAGAGACACCTAAACCAGCCTGAGGAGCTGAATGCTGAAAAGAGAGGTCTGAGCCCATAGACCCCAAAGCATACCCCGTGTCAGCCTTATTTGTATCCTCAGGGCTGAGAACAAGCGCTTGGCAGTAGCGGGGATGCAGTGAACATCTGTGGAATGATTCAAGAAAGGCCATCAGGAGCAGAGAGCAGCCCCCTACCCCTGGGGCCACTGCGTCTGTCCTGTTCAGGGCTGATTTCCCAGTGCCTAGCACAGTGCTTGGAACTCAGTAACACTGGGAAGACTGAATGCAGGGAAGCAAAAGGGCTGAAACAGACACTTGAGAAAGGAGGGACCTAAATATAATAGTTCAGCGAGTTCATTGAGGCTGGCAGTGGGCCGGGCTTGGAGCTGAATGCTTTCCATCACTGTCTTCAGTTAATCTCCACTGCTACCCTGTGGAGTTAAGTATCATCTCCATTATTACCTTCATTTTTCCTGCAAAGAAGCTGAGGCTCAGAGAGGTACCATAGAAAGAATCTGATGAGGAAGGGAGGGCTGAGTTCCACAGACCTTAAAAAATGTGGGTTGCTTTTAATGGACTTGTTGAGGCTTGGGAACAAAGACCAAGTCGCTAGCATGGCCCACAAGGGCTGCCAGGGTGCCTCTCCAGTTCCGATCTCCCCCTTGCTCTTTCTTCTCTGGCTGTGCTTGCCTGGGGCTACTTCCTGAACCATGCCCAATTTCCTCCTGCCACTGGGACTTTGCATATGCCATTTCCTCTGCCTGAAGTCTCCTTGCTCCCATCCCGCTAGCTTGACTCGGTCAACTTCTACTCATAGCACAGGTTTTGTGACATTTTTTGAGTTAAAGTCTGACTCCCTCATTAGACCATGAGTTCCGTGAGGACGGGGACCATGCCTGTCTTGCCATGGCTTGATGCCCAATATTTAGCACAGAACCTGGTGTGGGGTGGGATCACGAGCCCAGATTTGCTGACCCAGGTATGAGAATGAGTACAAATTGTATTAGGTTTGAAGTGGAACCTATTTTTTAAATGAATGAATGAGAAAATGAATGGAACAGAAGTCCAGTGGTGTGCTGGGAAATAGTTAATAATTGCCTTTCTGGGGGAAGAGGGAGTCTTGATTTGAAGCATTTGCTGATTTCTTTGGTATAAATATTCCCATTGGGGTCAACTTCAAGCTATCAACATGATGTCAGGTGGCTCCCCAAATTCCTAAAAACTTAGCAGTTGGCTCTCACAAGCTGATACAGTCCCCCTGCAGCACCCTGCATAAGGTCCCAGGGCAGGAGATGTTCCCTTGACATATGTGGGTAGTTGAGGGAAGGTGGAGGTACCATGAGCTCTTTCCTCAGCCCCAAGCTAACCAGAATCAATTTGGGGTGGTTCTCAGAGCATTGTTTCAAGAATGATCAAGAGTTCGTGCCCTTGATGTGAGGGAGATGGGTGTCAGATGCCAGCTCGGACCCTTCCCAGGTCCCTCTGGGATCATGGGACAGGTGTCTTAACCTCTGAGGCTCAGTTTCCACATCTATCAAAATGAAATGTCAAAACCACGAGGGGGGTGTGGTCAGAATTCCATAAACTAGCTGGCTGAAAAAAGTGCCCTTACCTGGGACCTCACATGATGCCTCGTTGTTGTGGGATCTCTGTGTTGCATGAAAATGGCTGGACATATAGTAAGTGCTCAATAAACACTAGTCTTTGCTATCCTTCCAGCCTCTTTTAGATGCAATCCCATCTCTGGAGCACTGACCCTTTGCTGAGCTGGGTGCTGGCATTTAGCCTACTTATCACATCTGTGGGTAAACTGGATGACTAATTATAGTTGGCATTGGTCTGGCTTCTTTGTGAAACTTAATAATGCCGACAATCCTGTGTGCTCCAGGATTTTGAGAAATGGGCAAAACTCACATCCAGAGTCTGTTCATCTATTTGCTCTCAGACCCAGGTCTAAGCCCCAGCTTCACCGCCAAGGAGGCGTGCAGCCTTGGGTGCATCCCTCTATCTTTCCAAGCACCGGTTCCCTCCTGGGCAAAGGGAAGATATCTGTCACCTGTCTTCATAAGGATATGGCCAGTATGGAATGGGAGAGTGTATTTAAAGAGCCTCAGTGGTGCCTGGCCTCTGTAAGTGCGCCTTGAGTGGGAGCTGCTGTTATTACCATTATATCATCCAAGAAAGAACAGGCTGCCCCTTCAGACCACATGCTCGCTGTACACCACCCCCAGAACTTTTCTCAGAATCTCTTTATCCCCAGAATGAGTTTTGAATCTTGTCCAAGCTCTTTTGTTATGTGGAGGCGTCTTATTTCTTTGAGGACCTGCTGCTGGGGTCACAGAGGAGAGAGGACAGTTGTCAAAGCAGCGTGTTCTCTGAGCCAGCCTCCTAGACAAATCCCAGTGGGGGTGCATAGGGAAGAACTCTTGATTGTTCTGGCAAGAAACCTCAAGCAGGCAGACCACTCCAGCGCCCAATAAAAACCCACCTTGCTTGGATGTTTCGTCTTCCAGATTAGCTCTGGGGATGTCATGGGTTTGATTCCTTGGCCAGGGACTGGAATTACTTTTGGTGGAGGAGGAGGGGATCATCAAATTCAGCACCATGTTGAAAAAAGAGCCCCAGTCTAGAAACAACCAGGCTAGCTGTATCAACCAGGAGTCTTTTGGTGAAACGCAAATCATCCTTATTTAAATAAGGAAAGGAATTCCCGGTCCATGTAATCGAAAAGTGTGCTGGGATCCAGAGAATTAAATTCAATTTCTTTCTTTTCCTCTCTGGGCTTTGCCTCTGTTTGGGTCCTGCTTTCAAGAAACCCTCTCCAGTCTTCACAACCCAAGCAGAAGGAGGCCCTCTACTTGCCAAAAGTCTGCAAAAATTCTAAGTAGGCTTCTCATCGGACCAGACTGGATCACATGCCCAGGGCTGAGCCAATCCTTGTGGCTGAAGGGATGGGATGTGCTGATTGGCCGGGATGAGATGTGCCACTTGTAACAAGGGGAAGGAGTAGGACCAGTCCCATCATAGATAAGGGCCCCACATCTTACCAGTGGGTGTGGCTTCTGGCCTGTCCCCTGCTTCCATTAACAGGCTGCTCTGAAATGAAATGAGATCACATAAGCAAAGCACCGAGCATAGATGCATGGTACATAGTAGGAGCTCAATTAATGTCTCCTCCTGCTCTAAGTCCCATTGCCTCCCTGAACCTCAGGCTTCTCATCTGTAAAATGGAGCTAATCACGAGAGACTCATTTACTTACTTTGTACATACATATTTCACTCCTAGCACTGGGCTAGATGGAGGGCATAGAACATGACGAGATAGGTGTGGTGCTTGCCCACACAGAGCTTAGTGTCTAGTGCAGGAGGCAGATAGTAAACACATGGACCAGTGAATAAATAAACGTAAACTTGTTTCAGATAGCACTAGGTGTAGCAAAGGGAATGAAACAGAGTCACTGAGGAAGGGTGGTGGAGGCCCCTGTCAATGGCGTGGTTGAAGGGCAATAAGAAGAAGAGCTGGTGTTTATGGGACAGTTGCTGCGTGCCACACACTGTCCTGAGTGCTTTGCATCTATCAACTCTCTTCATCTTCATGACAATCTCATGAGGCAGGAAATGTTATCATCCTTACTTTTCAAATCAGGAAACCGAAGCACGGAGAGGCTAATAAGTTATCAAAGTTTGCACAGTAACAGGTAGATCTGGGATCTGAATCCACATGGTTCCTGCCCTGTGGGAATGATGCCACACAGAGTAGAATTCCAGTGTAATGTGGGTGTGCTAAGACCGAGGCCATGGCAGGCCAGAAGAGAGGCTCCTCGCCTATTTCTTGGGTTCCCAGTGCCCTATCCTACACTGCCTCTTCCATCTGGGAATCAGAGATCTGAATTACAAGGAGGAAGGGCAGGAACAGAGCTGAGCGGTAGGATTGAGGGCAGGGTGTTCCAGAGACAGCTAGAAGGCTGGTGTTTCTGGAGGCAGCACAGAAAATGCTTCTTACCCACACTTTGGGTCCTCCCTATGCCTTACTTCGGCTGTGTCTCCTAAGAGCCAGGAAGGTGGTCAGGCTGATCATCCTACAGCTAAGCACACCAGATCTAGAGAGGTCAAACGCCTAGCCCAACACAGCACAGCAGTGGCAGAAGGCCACTGTTACTGATGGCCAGAGGCCTGGCCTGCATGTCTTCTGAGGAGGTGGAGGTTGGAAAATCACAAGATTGGGTCTCTGGTCTCTCTGGGTACCCAGCTGTTGCAGTGGCGTGGAAAATTAAAACCAGCCCTCCCACAATGCCTGGTGCCGATTGCAAGAGAGGAGATGGTGGGGAGAGAAATAAAGGGATTGGGGACATAATGGGATTCAGAGGTGGCCTGAGTCCAGGAGGGAATGCTCAGTGTGATTCATGCATAGCTGTGCGGTAGGTGGGAAGGGAAGTGGGGGGCGCCCTCAGCATCTCAGGGCATAAATGCCTGGGCTTTAGGCTGCCTCTCAGGTGCTTGTTGAAAGTCAAGTACACACTTTAAACAAATAAAGAAACAGAAAATTCATATTCAATGTAATTCCACTTCTTGGGATCTACCCTGTGAGGTTTCTAAGAGGCTCACCTTAACCATTTTTGTAACAGTGGAGAACAAGATACAGCCTCGGGGCTCATGGGTGGAAATATGGCTAAGCGTCTGCATGTGGTATGTCTATCCTTTGGAAGATTTTGTAGTCCGTAAAGAGAATATACTAATGTGCATAGAAGACCAAGAAATACCGTGGAATGAGAAAAGCATGTTGCAGAGTGTTATGGGCAAGATGCTGTGGATGGTCCAATACATTCTGTTTTCACATGTTGAGGTGTGCCCGGCTGTGCCCTTTAGAATTAGAGAAACAGGTAAATACGTAGGAAAGTATGAATATATGGGAAAAAGACTGGAAGTATGTGTGTCCAAGCATTTACGAGAGGCTCGCTATGGGGAGGAGAGGACGAAGGAGGAGTTGAGGTGGGGGCTGCATGGGTCTTGTTTTCATTTCTTCTGAGAAGAATGCTGTCATGTCTGCTGTAATGCAAGCCCCAAGGAGGACTGCCCTAGTTGTTGGATTTCGCCATGGTGTGGCTTGTGGAAGTATGGGAACCCTGCCCACCTCTCCAGCTGCAAGAGCTGGGACACGTGCGTCCTTCCAGATAGCTCCTGCCTCCGGGCCTTGGCACATGCTGTCCCATCATTCAGGAACACCTTCCCCCACGCCTTCTCATCTGACCTTAAAGCTGAGACCTCCTCCCCTTGCCCCGACAGCCCTTCCTAATTTCCAGACTGGGTTAAACACCCGTTGTCTGCCATCCCTACGCCCGTTTGTCAACCTCCTTTGCTGTTGCATCCCAGCTCTGAGACTTGATGGCTGTACCTTCTTGAGTAACTGACCTCAGTACTTAGAACCTCACTTTTCTCGTATGTGAAATGGGTATTAAAATTCTTACTTGGTAGAGCTCCAGGAGCTTGAGGGCAAGAAAGAAACAGTTATTCTCACATTCGGTGCTCATGACAGCTTGGCAAAGTCAGGGCCCATGGTCCAATGGACAGGGGAGGAAACAGAAACAGGCTTTTGGGAGGCGATGACATTTGCTTGGTAAGAGGTGGTGCCAGGATTTGAACTTAGGTCTTTGCTTGTCGTAGAGTCCTGCTTTTTCCATATCACAACGATGCATCTTGGAGCCTTCTAAGGGAACGAAGATGCAGCCCCTGTTCTCAAAAAGACTGTGTTCTGGTCACCCCAGATTCTAGAACAAATATTGACAAAAACGTAAAAATTGACTTCCTTACCACCCACGATAAGGACTGAATATCTCTGAGCCCTTCTTGGGGTCTCCAAGTCACATCGACAAGGCTTGAACATAAAGACAGTGTGACATTTCCCCCTTTGGGAAATGGTTCCTGAGATTTCCTTCTTTTGTCAGTGCTTCTGATGTCTCTGCAGAAACTCTGTCTCTAGTTTCTTTAAGAGCACAACTATTACTTCGCTAACCACCCTGGGGCTTCCTGACCTCACTACTGTTGTGGAATTGGAAGCTTGGTTTTCCCATTGAGCAGTTCTTTGAAAAGTGTGATGATGGGAGAGTCACAATCCTCTTTTCCTCGGCGTGAACATCTTTGCTTCTTTCTGGGTTTGCTCTTCCTAAAGCTGGCAACAAAGTTGTTTTTTTTTTTCCTCAACAAAGTATTTTTGAACTAAACGGTTTCTTGCCCTTGGGCACACATTGGCCCTTGATGAAAAAAGGCCTGTCAACATTTATTATTATTATTATTAATTCTATATAGTAATCTTAGCTGCCATCTGTTGAGCTCCTCCCATAAACACTGGAGTGGATTGGAAGGTGTCACCCCCTATAAAAAAGATATATCTGGGGCGCCTGGGTGGCTCAGTCGTTAAGCGTCTGCCTTCGGCTCAGGTCATGATCCCAGGGTCCTGGGATCGAGCCCCGCATCGGGCTCCTGGCTCCACGGGAAGCCTGCTTCTCCCTCTCCCACTCCCCCTGCTTGTGTTCTCTCTCTTGCTGTGTCTCTCTCTGTCAAATAAATAAATAGAATCTTAAAAAAAAAAAAAAAGATATATCCACATCCTAACCCCTGGTACCTGGGGATGTGACCTTATTTGAAAAAAGTGTCCTTGCAGATGTCATTAAGTTTAGGATCTTGAGATGAGATCATCTTGGATTAACTGGGTGGGCCCTGCATTCTATGACAAGCGTCCTTGTAAGAAAAGGAGAATGAAGATGGGGGCAGAGACGGGGAATGACACAGCCACCAGCCAGGCGGTGTCAAGGGTTGCCAGCATCCTTGGGAGGCTGGAGGAGGCAGGGAAGGACTCTCCCCTGGAGCCTCTGGAGGGGAGTGGGGTCATGCGACATCTTGATTTTGGACTTATGTCCTCTGGGACTGTTGGATCATACATTCCTGTAGGAGACACCTGGTTTGTAGTAATTTGTGATGCAGCCCAAGGAAATGAATGCAATCAGCTTATCCAAAGAAGTGCCCCCCACTCCCTGCCTACCCCACTTTCTGCATTGTCGTGCTGACTTCCTTCATAACACATCACAGCCTGTGACTTTGTTTCCCTGCTCGTCTGTCTCCTGCCCTGGACCCTGGTCTCCAGGGGGAGCAGGGACCAAGTCTAGATCATAGAGTCCCCGGGCTCTATGGCAGAGCATGGCCCTCCTTAGGGGCCTATAGATACGTATTTCCAAATGAGATGTGGTTGGAAATGGGTACGGAACTCAGAATCAATCCTCATGCCCCATGTCTGCGGCCCTGAAAATAACAAAGACCAAGGTGCGTGCGTGCACAGACACACACACACACACACACACACACACACACCACGAAAAGCTAAGCCAGACTTCAGCAGGAGATTTTACAACTCTCCCACGGGAAGCCTGTTCTTACCCGGACATTTAATTGAACGTGTACGTCAAGTCAGCTTGCAACAAGTCTGGGAACTCACACATGGCGCCGCCAGGGCTGAACCCGCTCCAGGAAACCTCATTAATTTCTAAATGACGAATGATTTCACTTCCCAGCCATGGTCTGGAGGCAATGCCATACAGGGGGACAGATCTTCCAGGGCCAAGTTTTCATCCCAGCTGTTGTGCTTTCTGGCCCAAGATTTTTTCCAGGAAGAAAGGAAGGAAAGAAGAAAGGAAGGAAAGAAGGAAGGAAGGAAGGAAGGGAGGGAGGGAGGGAGGGAGGAAGGGACAGACGGACAAGCTTTGGGAGGGAGATTGCTCTTGTGTCCTTGACTCGCCGGGGTTGGTGGCCTTTACAGGGTCGAGGACAAAGTGATTTGATCACAGTGGAAGTCGGGCTGGATTCTTGTCTCCCATCATCGTCTCTCCTGGCAGGGTTATGATCTGTCTAGCACTTATTCTATGGGACGTGGTACCTACATTTACACTTTTCTGCATTACCCCATCATCTTCACGCACACCGTCCTGATGGTAATCCTGTGAGCCACCTCTTATCCGCCTCCTTTTCACAGATGTGGAAATGGAGTTCCTGCTGAATTAAGAGACACGCCCAGGGCCCCAGAGTCAGAGCCCAAATTCGAATGCGGAGTACCTGGCTCGAAAGTCTCTGTTTTGAACCCCTGTGAGGTCATCTCTCAAGCTTCTTGGTTTCTTTTTCATTTCTTAGAAACTGCCATATTTTCTTGGCTTTGAGAAACACCATCTAGCTCTTAATTAATTAATGAGGTCGACAAATACCCGTCGGGCACTACCATCTCCTGAGTGCTCTACTGGAAACTCAGGGATACAATCGTACAAGAGGAACCTGTTCAAGGAACCCACAGCTTAACAGGAGAGACAGAAGAGGGAGCTGCCCCCCATACTAGGTAACAGACACTAGAATAGGGAGACCGTGGGGAGCTGGGGGCACAGAGCAGACTGTGAATGTGGGTGTAAGGAAAGACTTCTGAGGGGCGCCTGGGTGGCTCAGTCAGTTAAGTGTCTGTCTTTGGCTCAGGTCATGATCCCAGGGTCCTGGGATTGAGCCTCACATCGGGTTCCTTGTTCATTGGGGAGCCTGCTTCTCCCTCTCTTGGCCCCTCCCCCTGCTCTCTCTTTTCGTCTCTCTCAAAATAAATAAAAATCTTAAAAAAAAAAGATTTGCGAGTAAAACTTAAAAGGCTTAAGAAAAACTAAGTATTTAAATACTCAATTTTAACAAGTTGAACATCATTCTAAATAAAAGCACAGTATTGTACACACAAAAACATCCCTCCCAGGGCACCTGGGTGGCTCAGTCGTTAAGCGTCTGCCTTCGGCTCAGGTCATGATCCTAGGGTCCTGGGATCGAGTCACACATTGGGCTCTCTGCTCAGCGGGAAGCCTGCTTCTCCCTCTCCCACTCCCCCTGCTTGTGTTCCCTCTCTCACTATGTCTCTCTCTGTCAAATAAATAAATAACATCTAAAAAAAAAAAAGACTTCTGGAAGAAATGAGCTTAGCTTGCTCTCAAGAGCAAGAACGAAGTATTTATTTTCATACCTATCTTGCTGCCAAAAGGACTGAAAGAGGCTTAGTGTCCAGCTCATGGTAAATGATCAATCAATATTTGGTAAACTAATGGCCAGTGAAAAAGAACTTTGCAATTCTTTCCCTTTTTGCTTTGGCTGCCGGGAAGCTCAGAGCCAAGATGGTGGCAAATGTTGAGATCTTGGGATCCTGAGATCCCAGATTTCTTCCGCCCCCTCCTCTCCCCCCCACCCCACTTGACATTCATGTAACTCCTTCTTTTCTACTTTCTGGTTTTGTAATGTAAATTCTGATCATGCCTTGTTAATGTAATATGCTTCCGACTCACCAGCCACCTGCAATTTGGGGACAGGGAAGAGGGGTAGGGGATGTTCTTTCTCTGGCCTCCCCTCCTCTCACCTGTTCATCCCCTTCCCCCCACCCCACACTCCCCTTGCCAATCACTGTTCTCATCAATGGAACTCAGAGCAAATGTTCCCCACGTGGTGATGAGTCACCATGAAGGGAGCTGGGCAGGAGCCGGGGAGGGAAGTCTAGAAGCCAGTGGGCTGGGCGGCCCAGGATGGGGAGCCAGGGCAGTCAGAGAGCACCAGAGGAAGAGGGGGGGACTGTATGTGGAGGAGGAAAGGCAGGGTTGGGTCTTTAGGAAATACTTGGGTCTTGAGGACAGGGGCTGCTTTCAGTGTCAGGGGAGCTAGGGGCTGGCCTGATACAGCGGCGTTCCAGAACTTGAACTCCCTGTGGAGTCCCTGGAACCTGTCTGGTCCCCACTCCCAGTCCAGCTCTGTAATACTGGTGCCCCCCTGATCCCCAAGGCTGGACCTGCCCAGCTCTGGGCTACAGTAAGCCTCTGTCTCCGCTGCCTGTGCTCCGGTCTCTGACCGAGCCCCGAACCCAGCACTTCCTCCCTCATCTTCCCACCTGTGCAGACGGTTGCACGTCCGTCTGGCACTCAGGCCCCAGATCTCACTGCTTGTCTTGTCCCTCTTCTTCTCACACCTTCAACACCGTTGCCTGTTTTATCTTCAGAATATACCTGGAATCCGACCCCTTCCCAGCGGCCCCTGGTCACCCTCATCCTTAACAGGGTGATGGTAGTAATGCCCCCATGGGCTTCCCGCCCCTTGTCTTTGTTTTCTCAGGCAGTCTGGGTGGCTTAAAACCCCAGAAGTGTGTTGCATCACAGTCCAGGAGGTCGGAAGTCTGAAATGCAGGGGTGTGCGGGGCTGGTCTTCCCGGAGGCTTCAAGGGAGAATCCGGTCCCTGCCTCCCCGGCTTCAGGTGGTGGCATCGATCCCCGGAAGCCCTTGGTGTGGGGCCACGTCACTCAATCTCTTTCCCCCATCTTCACCTCATCTTCTCTGTGCTCTCGCCTGCCTCCTCCCAGGGCACTAGCCCTTGGATGTGGGGCCCCCTCGAATGCAGATGATCTCATGCAGAGACCCCTCACTTCATTCCATCTGCAAAGACTCTCGTCCCAGATCGGGTCATCTTCAGCGGTTCCGCGGGATGTGAGCTTGGGAGCCACCTGTCCGTCCCCTGCCCCCCTCTGCTGTCTACTCTCAGTATAGCAAGCAGAGCAGTCTTGAGAAACAGAAGTTAAACTGTGGGATTCTCTTGTCCCAAGCTGCCCGCCTGGTGGCCCCTTTCATTCGGACGGAAGTTCACAATCCTGTGCGTGCTCTGCTCTTGGCTCTCTGTCTTCATCTCCTGCATCCCCTCTCCCCCGTGCTCTCTTCACGCCGCCCCTGCCAGCTTCCCCGGGTGCCTCCATCCCACCAGGCACAATCCGTCCTGGGACTCTGCACCTGCTCCTCCCTCGTCCCCCCACCCCACCCTTCCTGACCTTCATTCTGCAGGCTGCCTCTCTCACCTCCTTCCCGGGGCTCTGCTTGAATGTCACCTCCTCCGTGAAGCCACTGCTCCAGCCCATTCTGTGCTGTGTTCACTGCCCTCCCCAGCCACTTGTCACCATCTCTCAACTCTGTCTTATTGATCTGTTCACTACTTTACTCACTACAGTACTCAGGAAACATGCTGAGTGAGTACGCGAATGAACACGGCAGTACCTCCCTCGCAGGGAGCGTGAGGATGCGTGCTTGTGCGACCTGAAGCCTGGCATAGATGAGTCTCCACACCTGTTGTTACTTTCAAAAATTAGTTGATTTTATTCTTGAAGTTTTGTCGACACACAATGTTCTGTTAGTTTCAGGGGTAGGACACAGGGATTGGACAATTCTATACATTGCTCAGTGCTCACAGCAACAGGTATATTCACCATCTGTCATCATGCAACGTTATTACAGTATTATTTGTTATTTTTGCTACACTGTACTTTTCATCCCTGTGACTTATTTATTTTATACCAGAAAGTGTGTATGTCTTCACCCCCTTCATCTATGTCACTTATCTCCCCACTCTCTCCTCTCTGGCAAATGCCAGTTTATTCTCTGTATTTAAGAGTCTATTTTTTGTTTGCTTGTTTGTTTGTTTTGTTTTCTGGATTCCATGGATCAGTGAAATCATACAGTATGTGTCTTTCTCTGTCTGACTTGTTTCACTTATGTAATAGAATATTACTCAGCCATGAAAAAGAGTGGATCTTGTGGTTTGTAACGTGTTGTTTTATTATCATCATCATCATCAGACATGGTAGTAACAATGGTGTTAATTTTTTCTCCCAGCATCTGG
Organism: Leptonychotes weddellii; assembly: GCF_054177405.1. Lineage (NCBI taxonomy): Eukaryota > Metazoa > Chordata > Mammalia > Carnivora > Phocidae > Leptonychotes > Leptonychotes weddellii. The sequence continues at coordinate 29,344,465 of NC_138373.1, forward strand.
GGGCTGGCCCATGGGTGGTGCTCAGTAAGTGTTTGTTGACTGACTGAAGATTGTTGGTAACTCTCCTCTGCCTGTTGTCCTCCTCTCTCTTCTAAGCCATGCAGGGGACATTTGTGATTCTGCTGCCGCTCAGCCTGATCCTGATGGTGTTTGGGGGGATGACGGGGTTTCTGAGCTTCCTCCTCCGAGTCTCCATCCTCCTCCTGCTCACAGGGACCCTCTTCCTCTTTGGAGGTAGGTGCCCCCCTTGCACAGAGTGTGGGGGCTCCAGAGGGGCCGCATGTGAATCCTCAGCCAGGGAAGGGCGGGCGGGCATCCTCTCCGGGGCTCAGTTTCCCCATCTGTGACATCAGAGCTGGAAGGGATGAGTGGGTCCCAAGGGAGAAGCAGAGGGTGGGAGCAGGTCCTGAGGATTGTTTTCCTGGTTTCACAGATGACCCTGCAGCTTCTGCCTGGGCTACTTTATGTTGCAGTACTGTGGGCTGTGGGCTGGCAGGAGACCCTCGCTCTCTCATGTGCCTCTGCCCTTCTGACACATCTTGCTTTGATCGATCGATGGATTGATTGATTGATTAAAACCCGGGCAATGCCTGGGTTAATCCCGTTTGTTTGGCAGACCTGAGGCTTTCAAAGATGGGATCCAGCACATGGCTGGTGTCCTAAGGCCTCCCTTCTTCCTATGGGCTTGAAATCGTCCCTGCTTAAACACCGAGCAGGAACAGAGGTGATGCACACACTTGGGATCCATGGAGGAAAAGGACCAAAAAGAATGTCTGGTGGTGAAAATAGTGTGAGGCTCAGATGTCCTCCGAGCTCTACTATTACTGATATTGGCATTAAGAGGTTACCCAGGGACTAATTCTCGAAACCACTCTGCACACTTGGCGGGAAGTCTAATCTGCGCTGTGCCATGGGGGGAGCCTCGAGCCAGGCTACGGAGCACTTGACGTGAGGCAGATGCCCAGGGAGGCCGAGACGTTCATTTACATTAATTTAATTTCAGTTGAAATAGCCCCCTGTGGCTGGCAGCTGTGGCGCTGAACGGGGCATCTGTCATTCCCGGTCTCTGGGGACTCACCGTGGGCCAGCCCTGTGCTGGGTGCCGGGGAATCCATAATGAGCCCCCTGGAGCTCACAGCCCATTGGGGGAGATGGCCATTAGCTAAGCGATCTCACAAACAAATGCAAAATTGCCATTCTGACCTGGACAGTGACAGTGTGTGGTGCTGTGAAACTACAAGGTGGACTTGACCTACTCGGGGAGGTCCTGGAATCGGGTTAGATGAGCTGAGATGTGGGGATGGACAGGAGTTTCTGGTGGTGGGAGGGAATGGGAAGGGAAGGGAGGGTGCACTGGGTAGGGGACCAGCATGGGCAAAGGCTCTGTGGTAGGAGGAGCATGGACAGCTGGAGAGGCGGGCTGGGCAAGGAGGAGGAGGAAGAGGAGCCTGGGCGTTTGATCTGCTCTCCTTTGCCTCTCCTGCAGCCTTGCTGACCCTGGCTGGAATCAGTATCTACATCGTGTACTCGGCGGCCGCCTTCTGGGAGGCGCAGTGTCTCCTGGAGGAGAAGGCCCTCCTGGACCAGGTGGACATCCGCTTCGGCTGGTCCCTGGCCCTGGGCTGGATGAGCTTCATCGCCGAGCTGCTCACTGGGGCGGCCTTTATGGGGGCGGCCCGCGTGCTCAGCCTGAGACAGAGGCAGGACCAGGCCATATGAGCCCGATGCCTGGTCTGGTGGGAGGCAGGGCCCTGGCCTCAAAGGCCACTGCTATGTGCTGAGCTCCGGGCCTGGCTGTCATGTCCGTGCCTGGTGTGGTGTGTCTGTGTGTTCGTGCACGTGTGTGTCCGTATGGGCTGGAGGAGGCCTCGGGAATGCAGAACCCACCTCACCTGAAACCACAAAATAGCCCCTTGATCATAACCAGAACTTTCCAGATTGCAGCCCCTGTGGGCCTCCTCTGGCTTCATTGCAGCGTTCACCCCCACTCATTGCATCAGCTCCCCTTCTTTGCTAAGGAATGGAAGATCAGAGAGGTTAGGTAAGCTGCACAAAAGCGCACAGCGAGCTGGTGGTCTATTCCTTGCTCCAAGAACAGTGCTCAGTCCCTTACCACAGTTTTCCTGAGTAGGTTCAATGGACTGGCTGCAGCATGATTGCTGTGTGGGGGGGTGCTGCACCCCAGACTCTGGGCCTCAGGCCTCAGAAGACCTGGAGCCCCCGCCTAGGGCGCAGTGTGAAACGGGGTGGCGAGAGCAGAAATCTGGGCTGCTCACCAACCGGGCGGTGCAAATGTCCCCCTCCCCCCTACCTCAGTGAGGTGCACGCTCGTCCCGTCCACAGTCCCGGAGCTCGACAGGCCGGGCTGACTCGGAGTGATGATTCTCAGTGACCAGGGGCTCAGTACTGCAACATAAAGTAGTCATCCCGGACATGGAAGCCCCTCCTAGCTTTCTGGTGGTCGGCGTGCTGGTCCCCTCATTGTGTCACTTCAGAGATCACAGGGAGAGCCAATGGCAAGCCCACCGCCAGCAGGAAGAGCAATCAGCAAGCTTGAGACTCATAAGAAGGAATCATTAGCAGATTCGCCTGAGGAGGGAAGAAGGATCAGCGGACTCACAACCAGTAGGGAAGAATATCCTCAAACACACAGTAGTCACTCCTGGACCCAAGTGCCACCTGTGAGCCCTCGTCAACTCACTCACACCCCACATAGAGTAGTTTCCCCATGAATGTGTTGACTGAGCCTGCTTCCCTAGCCTGAAGTCCGAGACTGGCAAGATTCAGACAACTGGAAAAGCAGGAGGAGGAGGGTCCTGTACCCTCTGAGGAAGACCGATTAGCAGATCCCAACCCTCAACGGAATTTAAAAAATGTGCAGGGGCCACCTCGGGCCAATGACATCATAGTCTCTCAGAGTGGGGTCTGAGCATGGCTAGCATTTGAACAAATCTTAAGATAGAGAGTGGCCTGGCATTTGGTTTACCCCAGTGCACCTCCGACTTTTATGGGGATCTTGTGAAAATGCAGGTTCTGATTTAGGAAGGAGGTGGAGGTGGGGCCTGCAGTTCTGCATTTCTTTTTTTTTTTTTTTTAAAGATTTTATTTATTTATTTGACAGATTGATAGCGAGAGCAGGAACACAAGCAGGGGGAGTGGGAGAGGGAGAAGCAGGCTTCCCGCCGAGCAGGGAGCCCGATGTGGGACTCGATCCCAGGACCCTGGGATCATGACCTGAGCCGAAGGCAGTCGCTTAACCAACTGAGCCACCCAGGCGCCCCAGTTCTGCATTTCTAACAAGCCTCCGGTAAGGAGGTTTTGTAAAGTTGCTTGCACGCACACACACACACACAATGCACGCACACATGCACAAGCACACACACATCACACATGCACACACAGGGTCGTCTTTCCTTCATGGGGCAGGGTTTTTAGGTTGCTTCTGCACCAGCAAAGGAGGTGTGGAGTCTGTCATGGGCTGAGTCCTGGTGACACCATTAGCTGTGTGGCCTCAGTGGGTCTAGGTGGGGGACGGCACCCACCTCCTTGGTCCTTTGGCATTGAGTGTTCTCCAGGGAAGCCTGGCTCCTTTTGGGCAAACATACGTCTGGGTGTGATGTGGGCTTTTCTCAGTATGCATGGTGGGGGTGGCTCTAGGATATGAAGTGAAAGATTCTCATGGAGCTTGCTGATGGGGTGATCTTCAGGGACTAATTGTAACCCCTGCTCCCTCCCCCCAAAAATTCCATCCCTCCTTTTGTCCTCGTGTTCTAGCCCATGGGAATGGAAGTGTGCAAAGTGGCTGCACATCCGAATCCCCTGGGGTGGTGCCTCTCACACTTCAGTGTGCCGAGACTCTTCGGGGTGTCCCAACCCTCCTGGCGGGGGGTGGTCCCCAGGGGCTCTCTGAGTCAGCAGGTCCAGGTGGGGCCCGAGATTTCACAGGTCTGACCAGCTCGCAGGTGATGTGGATGCTGCTGATCTGGGTCCCTGTCCTTTGTGACCCTGATCTGGGGCATTTGCTAAGTGACAGCTTGCTGCACATTAGAATCACCTGGGCATCTTTTAAAAACCCCAATGGCCCGGGCTGAATCCTTGCTCTGATTGTACCTCGGGGTGGAGTTGATAGTGTTTAAAGACCTCTCTGGATGATTCCAAGGTACAGCTGAGGTTTTCAACCTATTCCTGCAGGATTCAGAGTCATGAGATGTGGGGAAGGCCTGGGAAGCCTTAGGTTTAAGAAAATCCCCCGGGAAGTGCCATTGGCTTAGCAGGTTTGTGACCATTGGCGTGGATCATAAGGTGAGTGCACCATTAGCAACATCATGACGTCACTGTCCTCACCACGACACCATCACCCTTACCATGACATCATGATGACCTCCTCCTCCTCACCATGGCTGATGCTCACTGAGTACTTATTACACATCCGCACTATTCTACATGCCATCAGTCACTCAGTCACTCAACAAACACTTGGGGAAGGTCATTGCATGCTAGGACCTAGCAAGCCCTTGCTCTCAGAGCTGCCACATGATTGAGGACAGGCATGCAAAACATATGGTCGGTGGTGAGGACTATGGAGAGAAGCGAGGCAGGGTACAGATGAGGAAACTGAGGCACAGACAGGCTAAGTTAACTGGCCCGAGGAAAAGAGAGAAAGGGCTACAACTGGGATGCAAGTTCAGATCTGCCTGATTCCAGGATAGTTTCCTTTCCATTCCTGCCAGCCAGGCAGCTCTGTCCGCCGGTGGGTTCAGGACATTGCTGCCACTTCCTGTCCGTCTAGTCTGTAAAAGTGCAAACTGAGCGGATTGCTCACAAGGCCCCATGGGGAGGGGGGCGAGAGCAGAGTTACAAAATCAATTACACAAGTCAGGGAGAGAAATCAAAGTTTTCGCAAAGTGAGGGCAACCCTGCTAATGAGAGAGACTGGTCTCTGCTGCCACCTGCTGGTCGTATGGTGGAACTGCATCAGAGGCAGGCCCTGGTACTCAAATGCGTCCGAGGACGTCCGTTTTCAGCCCTCAGGCTGTCCAGCTACAGGTCTGACCCTGCAGGGTAGCGCCTCTTACCTGGGGCGATTCTCCATTCCCTCCCCACCTGGGACATTGACGATGTCTAGAGACGTTTTTGGTTGTCACAGCTGGGGGTGAGTGCTCCTGCATCCGGAGGGCAGAGGCCAGTGCATGGGATGGCCACCAGGATGGAGAATTTATCTAGTCCCACCTGTGAATCATGCCAAGCTTGAGAAACCCTGCTAGAGGCACAGAAACGAATTATAAAAGAGAGCACGTGTGTATTCAAGGAACTAATGACATAGTTGAAATAATTTCATTCATTTGATAAACATTTACCAAATACCTACCATGTGTCAGGGACTGTTCTAGGGTCTGGGGACACATTAGTGCAGATGACAAGATCCCTGCCCTTACGCCTGGGTGGCTCAGTTGGTTAAGCGACTGCCTTCAGCTCAGGTCATGATCCTGGAGTCCTGGGATCGAGTCCCGCATCGGGCTCCCTGCTCAGCGAGGAGCCTGCTTCTCCCTCTGACCTTCCCCCCTCTCATGTACTCTCTCTCATTCTCGCTCTCTCAAATAAATAAATCTTTAAAAAAAAAAAAAAAGATCCCTGCCCTTACTAGCTTACATGGAAACGGATGACACACACATGAACCAATGATACATATGAGAAATTCAGGGAGTATTAGGGCTATGCAGAAAACAAAACATGAGATGGAGGGTGGCCAGGAGATATGTTACTCCAGGAAGGACAGTCAGGAAGGGCCCCCTGGAGGAAGAAACATTGTGCTGAGGGCCTCTTGGAGGAGATAGCATTGTGCTGAGACCCAAGTGAGGAACCTGCCACGTGGGGAAACAGCAGGCCAGGCAGGAGACAGTAAGTGCAAAGGCCCTGAGGTGGAAACAAGTTCATGTGTTTGAAGGGAAGACAGAAGGAGAGTGGAGGGAGTGTGGTAGCAGGTGACTAGAGATAGGAGGTGGGTAGGTGGAGGGGATGAGGAAGAGGGAGAGGAGGTGGCTGGGTTACCTGTGGTCCATGACGAGGAGGTGCTGATGATAAGTGAGATTTGGGATTCTGTGGTGTTCTGTTCTGTCCTAGTCTATCCTATTCTATTCCATTCTGATTCTATATTGAGGGCAAGGAGACATCTCTGGGTGAGGGGATGCATAGGCCCTAAGACTGTGGTTCTCCACCCCACCTTCATATTAGCATCATCTGGGGACTCAAAAAAGCCAAACTTCTAACATTTGGGCTTCGAACTTCTAACACCGGGGAGCCTGGAGGCTTGCAGAGCAATCACCGTTAGCCGTTAGCCCCATTTTGCAGGTGAGGAGGACTTGCTGGGTGGGGCGAGGGCCAGGGCCGAGACCCTGCTCCAGCGTCCTTGCCCCCTTCCTCTCTCTGTCCCTCTGACATGGGGCTGCTCACCCCCCTCCTCCAGAGTCAATGCCCTGGATTTCATTTATAGCAAAAACATCTTTGCTTCCCCTCAAGTGAATTTCCACCTGTCATTTCCCCAGCACGACTCCTGGGCCACTGGTATTAGGCCCCCGTGAAGGCTGGAGGCGGACTCAGCGCCTCTGCCTCTGTCCAACAGCAGGCTGGGCTTTGTCAAGTATTTATAGGTTAGGTCCCCTCTGGAGCACGTGGTGGATGGGGGGCAGGGGGGTGGGAGAGATGGAAACACACACACACGTGCATGGAGACCTGGAGAAATGCATAATCGCAGTAAAAGAGAGACAGAGAGAGGGGTGCGGGGAAGGCAGAGGAGGAAGAATGAGCTGGCAGAGAGAGACAGGGAGGAGAGAGAAAGCAGAGAGCAGCACGGACTTGTAGCAGCAGGACGGAAGGAGGTGCAGGGAAGGAGGAAAGAAAGGGAGGGGACCCCAGGGAGACCCACACAGAGAAAGGAGAGGCAGGAAAAACAGAAGCGGACAGCGAGAAACCAGAGATGGAGACAAATCAGGGGTGGAAGACCCCTCGGAGCTAGAGAGGGTGGGGGACAGAGAGATGGTCCATGCGGACACTTCTGGGGCCGCAGGTGCTTCCCAGGGGGACCCTTCTGGGCACCGTGTAGGACAGGGGGAGTGGGGTCCCTCAGGACAGGGGATGGTCAGGCAAGGGACATTCCCTGGTGGGGGATGGCAACCCTGAGGCAGTGGCGGGTCGTCTTTCCAGGAACAGTATATCCCATGCAATAGCTGGGACATACTTATCCTAAACAATTATGTGTTGCTTCTCTGATATTCGAATTTAAACGGGCATCCTGGATTTTAATTTGGTAAATCTGGCAACCGTACCCCTCCTTTCTGGCGCCACTGTTCTCCCAGGTATTCACGCTGTTCCAGCCTCGTTGCTGTTTCTCGAACACATTAGGTGTTAACTGTTCTCCTGCCTGGAATAGCTAAAACTGCAACCTTCACCAGACTCCCCGACTTCCCCTCCCCTTCCACGCTTTTTTGCTCTTAGGGCTCATCTGTGATATGCCCTGTGTTGTATACACCTTGCTTACTGTTTCCCTATGCTTATGTTTCCCCTATGCTCCATGCTAACCCGGAGAGTTGTCTCTCTTGTTCTTGCTGATTCCTGAAACAGCATCGGGCACATTTAAGAACTACTTGTTGGATAAATGTGTAAACCCCAGACTCTATCCAGTGTCTTCTCTGAGCAAATTCCCCCCCACCCCCAGCCCACACCCTGGGGGCATTGGCCAGCTCATTGCTCTGTTGAAAATGCCAAGTATCAGGATTTTGGGGTGGTGTGGGGCGCCTTTGCTTTTTTTTTTTTTTTTGCTATCCGGTGAAGTCACATGCATTCCTTCATTTCAGTGGGAATGTATTAAGAGCCACTGTGTGCCAGACACTGATGTATATAGGGGTGAAGGAAGCAAACTCCCCTGGGACCCCAGCCCAGAACAGTCTTCATGTGACATAGGTGTGCGTTGATTATTTGAGAGAGGTGGGGAGGAAAGAAGGAAGGAAGGAAGGAAGGGAGCAATGCACGCACAGAAAGAGGGATCACAGTAAACATGAAATGGCTACTTATAATGAACACTGCATCCAATTCCATCTTTAATTAATTAATTTATTTTTAAAGTTTATTTAAATAATCCCTACACCCAACATGGGGCTCGAACTCATGACCCCAAGATCAAGAGCAGCCGCACACTCTACGGACTAAGCCAGCCAGGTGCCCCTCCAATTCCATCTTTTAAGAGAGAAAGGGGTGGGCATGATTCCTACTGGTGGGGAAGTAGATGGGGACCCTGTTGGATCCAGCCAGGATTCATAGCTGCAAGCAACAGAGACAGATTTTGGTTGGTGTCAGCACAAAAGGAGAGAAAAGGATGCTGGTAGCTCTTAAAGTTTCTGTGAGGGTTGGGGAGTAGGTTTGGGGTTATGCACAAAGGGTGATGGCCCAAATCTTGCTGCCAGAGGGATCTGCAGAGGGTACCAGCACTCAACACCATGGCTGGCATTGGTGACTCGGTCTACTTGCTGTCCCCAGCACTGGACCCTGTTTCACTGGCTGTCATGGGTGTCCTGGTGTCTAACCCCCCCAACCATGGCAGGTGGATCTCCTTGGCTGAGCCTGGTCAGGTACCTGCAAAGGGAAGCTGCAAAATTGAGGATCTAGACTTTGAGCTACTCTGGTGAGATGCAGATGCTCCCTCCTCCATGAATCATAGCATGGGCATACCCTGGCCTAGGAAAGAGGGCCGATTTGGGGCAGCTGAAGGGAATGACAAGGGCCCCAGACAATGCCCCCCTGTCCTTGCAAAGCCTGTCCCAGACCTCAAGTAATGCCCATGGTGTAGCAGAGCTTGGTGGTGACTCCCTGGTGGCCGTGGAGAGAAAGATCCAGACGAGCTTGCATGCGGGGATCAATGGAGAGCTGAATGAATTACTCTTAAGGAAAAAAAAAGTGATTTTTCTTAAGTTTCTTGGGGGTGGAGGGGAGGTAGGCCATAGAAACCATAACAGTGAGGGGCTTTGTAAAACTTAGGGCAATCTCTTTCCAGTGGGGGAGCTGTTATCACCCACAAACCCGTTTGGCCCCCCACATCAGCGCCTCCTGGGGGTGCATTCTCTTTCCTTGTGGAAATGAAGAACAGATGGAGTTTCCTGCGGGCGGGGCTGGAGGGCTGGGGCAGAGAGAAAGGGCCAGCGTATGGGGAGTCCCTGGCAGGAGGGGAGTCCCCAGCATGGAGGTGATGGGGAGGGAAGCCGGAGGGGGGGTGCCCGTGCTAGGCAGGACCTCAGGGGGCGCATGAGGCCACGTCTGGGAGGGAGGGAATGTTGGAGGAAGGGAACAGGCCCAGAGCCCCATCCCGCAGTGCCCCCTGGTCTGCAAGCCCGGAAGGGCAGCTGACGGTGAGGGAGAAGCTTGGCTTTCTCAAACTCTGTGGATTCTGGAATTCCCTGGCACCCCTGGGTCCTTGGACCCTGCTGCCCACAGGGGATAGGGCTCTGCAGAAGCCATGGTGGCTGAACTCAGCTGCTGCTCCCCCTCGTGCCTAGAAGTGTGTTCACCAGCCGGCAGGCAATGTGTGGGCTCTGTCCTGCAGTGCCCAGCCTGGCTGCGACGTGGGCGCCGGGAGGAATCAGGGTGGAGAGGTCTGAGGAGGGCAAGGAACAGTGCATGCCCCTGAGCTTCTCCTCCTCACTGTCCCAGCTCTGCCGTGTGGCTTTGGGGAGGTCCCTGTCTCCCTCTAGGCCTCAGTCTTCTTTTCTGCAAAGCGGGCCCACCGTCTCCTGGGGTGGGTGGATGTGTGCCTCACCAAGCCTGTTCCAGATGATACAATCCCACAAATGTCTCCTGAGGGCCTGTCCTTGGCAAGTCCTCTCCCAGGTACTGGTCACACATCAGTGAACGAGTCAGGTTGTCGTGAGGTCCTGATGAAGAAGCAGTTGTGGACGCTGACTTTTGGGGCTAAAAGTCCCATTTAGGGGAATGGCATCCCCCATCCAGCTGTTCCCATCACCCTGGCCTGTATGCAGGAGCCCTGGCCAAAGGGATGACAAGGAAACCAGATTTTGTACATGTGTCTGCGGCTGGTGGGGAAGGAGGCAGGTGAGGACTGGTGACGGGCAGGCTGGGGACGCGGGAGACATGTGCCTGGGGAGGATCCCTTCCTCTGAGCCCCCGTGTCCCACCTACCCAGGGGGTGTGTGCTTGCTACGGGGCTGACAGAGGGCAAGGGAGGAGTCCACGCGGCCTCTATGTGGGGTCCCTTCACCCATCAGATGTCCCTGATTGTCTCCAGGAGGCGTCTCCCTGTGCTCAGTCACTGTCATCTGCTCTGGCCTTTTCTGGATGCCCGTGCCCCCCGCCCCACCCCCCTTCCCGGGGACATGGTTTAGGATGAGTCACCCTGCACAGCACGCAAGCCTTTTTTCCCCCGGGCTCTAGAGCACTCTAGAGTTTCTAAAGCATGCTGCAGGCTCTCATCCTGCTGGGAGGGCACGTCCACCCTCGTCCCCACTGATGGATGGACGAGGCTGCCGAAGCTCAGCAGGGCCAGGACGTATCCAGAATCACTGGCCAGATAATCCCTCGAAACCAGGCCACGCGAGTCTGCCTCCCCATCCACCCCGGTGGCTCCTGACAGTGGTCCTGGTGCGGGCGCTGCTGGGCCTGGGGACGCCTGGTTTCACACTCACGCGGCGTGTTCATCAGCGAGTGTGCACATCTGCGAGCATGCACACAGTCCACGGTATTGCAGCCGCCGTGCGTGGGGGCCTTTCCCTGTGAGGACGGCGCTGGGACTCTGTCAGAACGTCGGCCTTTGTTCCAGATTCATTTCTAGTCCCTCAATTAGGAATGCTTAATTTAATGGAATACTCAGAGCCCCAGAGGAGGAACAACCATGTGATGACTAATAAAATATGCATGCATTGAGAGGGTCAACTCCTGTCTCCTTCCACCCTGTTCCTTTGTGCGGCTGGCTGCCCCTCCCCAGCACCCCCTGGACTCTTGGGTTCTTGCTTGGAAGCAGCAGACTCAGGGAGCCCGAGGGGGTGAGCTGTTGGCTCCCCTGGAATTCCCGGAGCCAGACGCGGGTTTTTCTCCCCACCTGGGACTTGATCCCCATTCTGCACCATGGAACCAGCTCCGGTCAGACTTGGCTGGGATTATATGGCATCTGACCTGCACCTCTAACCACTGAGGCTCCGGAGGTGATGCACACACTCAGGGTGCTGTCGTCACCTCCCTAAAAAGGGAACTGTTGTGGGTCCAAGCGTATACTCCAAAAGACACGTCGAAGTTATAATTCCAGTACCTGCGAATGTGACCTCATTTGGAAAAAAGGTCTTTGCAGAGGGTAATTCGTTCATTGAAGTCAGGTCACATTGGATTAGGGTGGGCCCTAAACCCAGTGACTAACGTCTTTATATAAGAAGGCCACATGAAGACACAGAGATTAACAGAAGAGGCCAGGTGACGGACAGGGGCAGAGACCGGAGGGACATGGCCACAAGCCACGGAATGCCTGGAGCCCCCAGAAACTAGAAGAGGCAGGCAGAGCCTTCCGAGGGAGCATGGCCCTTCTAGACTGGGAGAGGGTAAATTTCCGCAGTTTTAAGCTGCCCACATTGTAGCAGTCCTTGGCTAGATCTAGTAAGGTACTTTGCATAGAGGAAATGCTCTGACTTTATAAAACTGAAATGAAATGCATAGTGCAGTGGTTTTAAAATGTATCTGCAGGTTCTTCAACATGCCTCCTGTGAAAAGGTGGGGTCTAATTCCTATTCTCTTGATGGTGGGCCTTTGTGAGTTGCCACTACCCCGTAGGTGCTGGAAGGATTGCTGCATGACCTCTGAGGCTAGGTCATAAAAGACATTACAGCTTCTGCCTGGTTGTCCCCACCCTTCCCCCAACACGTGCCCCTGGAACTCTGAGCCACCACGGCATGAGGAAACCCAAGCAGCCCCACGGATAGACCACATATTGGTGTTCTAGCTCCAGTCCCTGCTGAGGCCCTGGCTGACCACCAACGTCACCTGCAGGACGTGGGAGGAGGTGAGCTTGCAGATGATTCCAGACCCTGCCTTCAGGTTGCATCAGCTGAGGCTGAATAGAACGGAGACTGGCCCTGTGCCCCAAGCCTCACCTACTTGGAGATTTGTAAGCAAAATAAATGCCACGGGGCCAAGTCACTCCGCGTTGGGGTGGTTTAGGCTGCACTAGCTAAATGGAATAGGTCGGCTGTGGAATATTTATAGTCTGGCCCGCTCCTCTGGGCCGCACTGTTTCCCCTTCTGTGCCAATGGATTTTGCCACAAGCATCCATGACCTGAGGATGTTCTCTGGCCTCGGGAGTCTGTTTAGCTGATACCTGCCACAGTAGGTGCTCCGGCTCCCTGGCGTCCAGGGGGAACCACCTCAGGTGTGCCTACTAACCGGTCACCTTGGTAGATTGGTGAGTGAAGCAATCCAACAAATGTTCTTGGAGGAGAAAGAAGTTGAAACTGGGAGAATACCATTTAAGTTTTACTTGCAAGGTGCTGTCCGGCTTGCAAATCCCTTTCCTGCTCTTCTCTCAGCTACCTGGAGCACCCCTGTGGGTGAAGGATGGGGGTCTCCAGGAGAGGAAGAGAGACTTGATGGGGACTGGTGGCAGAACAGCTTGGACCCCCACCTCCTGGTCCTTTAAACTCCATGCCATTTCACTCCCCTGAACGAGTATTCTGGCCACAGATATCCTCAGAAGGGACCACCTGTGGCGATTTTTCCCGAACTCCAATTTCAAAGGATTCTGAAATGAGGCCGATTGAATCACAGATCTTGGTTTGGAAGGTAGCATCATCAAGCAGATGCCCCGGGGGTCAGCTTAGCATCTTCAGACCGGAGAGAAGAAACAGCAACGGTCAGCACTCCTGCGCTCCCAGGGCCTCTGCCTCCTGGCCTCTCAAGGGAAGGGTCAACCACAAAGGAAATTGGATGAGAAGGCGGAAGAAAACCTGGTGGGAAGCAGGAACCTCAGCCGGATTAGCAAGTGACCAGAACTAAGTCATCAAAGGACCTGGATGAAAGGCTGGAGATCACTCAGGGAGAGTTTAAACACAGACCGCTTAAGTGGTAACAGACCCAAAGTGGGGGATCAAAGAGGACTTCAGAATCACAGCGCAGCTGGCCCTGGGAGCTGCTTAGGCTGTGAATTGGGCTGCAGGCGGGGCCCGGAGGGGGAGGGGCGTGCTGACACAGCAAGGCTTCACCTTCAAGCCCAGCCTCCTCTCCGGCTGCAGAACTCTGGGAGCAGGTAGGACCCTACAGAACAGCCATTGGCTCATTTTCCGTTTGTATTTGGGAATAATTATAGGTCATAGGAAATTGCAAAAAAAAAAAAAAAAAAGGATGCGGGGTCCCGTGAACTCTTCTTGTAGCTTCTGCCAGGAGTGACATCCCAGCTAGCCCTACAGTATCAAAGTCTGAAGACAGACGTTGGTGCAACAGTGGGACCTATCGTGTGTGTGTGTGTGTGTGTGTGTGATGCAGTTTTCTCCCGCAGATAGATTCACGTACCCACCACGGTAACTGAGGCACAGAACTTCTCCATCACCACGAAGGAGGCCCCTTCTGCTACCCAGTTATGGTTGCAAGCCCAGGGCCACCCCAGGGCTGGTTCCTGGCCACCAGGCATGTGTTCTCCATCTCAGAGTTTTGTCATTTTGAGAACAGTACACGGATGGGATCTTACAGCAGGTACCATCTTGAGATGGGCCTTTCTTCCCTCAGCAGAATGCCTTTGAGATCCACTCGCCCCGGCTGCTACAGGCACCAATATTGTTCCTCTCGGTTTGCGAGCAATGTTCCACAGCGTGGGGGTAGCACGGTTTGTTGATCCCACTGAGGACATTGGAGTGGTTTCCAGATTTTGGCAATCACAACAGTTATGCCCACTGAATGATACATGGATTTTAATGGGGGAGGGCCCCCAAAACATCCCTAAGGAACACATGATTAAATTTGATTCCGGGGTGTTGATTTAGATGCCTCCACGATGTCAGCTGTGCTATCCTCTACAAGAAGAATTTCTCTTGGGGACAGAAAGGCAACGTTTCTCTTGAGCCTTTATCCAAGTAGACTTTTATCCAAGGACTGTGGGAATCTTGTCACTGATGGAGTTTCTCTCGTTGCTTTGGCTACTAGGAAGGCCTTGGCTTTTTAATCTTTTTAAATTTTATTTTAATTTTTTTACTTCTACACATTCAGTATAACAACATGGAGGATTTTATCAGAATTCCAGGGAAGTCTCCCTTTGGAGAGAAAAATCTGCTAGTACTGGAGACCAGACCACATTTCTCAGGAGGTAAATTGTTGGTGCTCAGTGATGAGTGGGAAGCAGGAAGCTGGGAGAGATGGGTCACCTTTGTTGGACTTGGAGCTCCCTGGGTGTCAGAACCGTGCATTGTCTTCCTTTGTCCTTCCCACACCAAGCACAAGGCAAGGTGCCGACTAGCCATGCCCAGTAACGCCCAGCCCCTGGACAGCGCCTCCCTTCGGCGGACGGCAGCGGGCGTCCTATCCGGTGGATCCAGCAGGGACCACTGGGAGTTGGAGAGACCAAGAGCATGTGGGAATGTAAGGATGGGTGAGAGGCGAGCCTTTGGAGCCCCGAGGAGTGGTATGCTAAGAGGGACCTGGATTTCTGATTTCCCTGAACAGAAAATACAATTCTAGGGGCCAAAGTTTGCTACCCACTTTTTCTCTTGCCGAGTAAGAACATCAGTTAAGGCACACACGAACCTATGTACAAAGAATAACCACTACCATCTCCTGCCCCAACACACACACACATACACACACACACACAGAGGAAGGGCAATATTTTAGAATCAAAGGTTGAACTTTAAACTGAAGACATGAGGAATTTCTTGCTTTTTTCAGTTCATTCACTTGGAAATCATGCATTCTTCACATGAGCGAAAATTGGCTCGTTTTAAAAATTAGGAGACACTTTATTTCTTTTAACACAAATTCCTCTAGTGACTATGTGAAACATAAATATATTACATTGTTGTGCCCATCAGTTAAACTCACCATAGTCCATGTATGTGTGTGTATACACATACTTTTTATAGACATATATACACAGTGAATCTTCGGCTCACTTCCCAGTGGGCGGGACAAAGAATAAAAGATGCATATAAGATTTCATCTCTGCTGAGAAAATTGGCTCTTGAGGGGTGAGAAGAATCTTGGCTCTTGCCTTGGTTCGCGGCTCTACAAAGGGCCCTAGTACAGAAACATATATATCTCTGCAGTGTCCATTCAAAATGTCATGAGTGGGGGCAGGAATTAGGAAGAAGAGTTTAAAAGACTCTCTATAAAGGTGACAGCGGATGAAAGGCCATTAAGCACTGTTGTCGCTCTGCATGGACCTAAGGGGTCAGCATTTGGTCAAGGGCAAGCCTTGCCTGCAGGACACACTCTAAGTGCCTCCTGGAGCTTGAGGAGCATGTGTTAAAATTGCCAGGGTTTGCCATGGGTCAAGCATACTGCCAAGCCCTTCAAATGCATCTTTTCACGCACGGCTGAGAGGCAGATGCTCACATTATGCCCTTTTTACACCCGGGGACACGGAGGGCAGAGAGTGTCGGCTACCTGCACGGTCAGGGTCCCACTGTTCCTAAGCTCTGGGGCTTGGCTCAGACTCGGGACATCTCACTGACTTATTTAAGATCAGGGTTTTCTGGCAGTCTTGCTTGCAGCAGCTCCAGGATGGTGGAGCTGGGATTTCCTTTTCCTCATGAAATTTAAAGAGTCTGGCCAAATGTTCTGGCCAGAGTGTCGTTCCTGGGATTTGTCTTACCCAGACCGGGAATCATTTGCATGGCTCCAGCAGGTCCAGATGCTGGAGGTCAGAAGAGCAAGCCACAGGCCCATCAAAGGAATGATGGGTCTCCCATGCCCAGCAATTAAGAGGGGATTCTCAGCTGTGAACGTGGCCCTTGGCTTCCTGATGGAAGTCTATCATGCTAATTAAATAACCACGACTGTGGCCTGCTACTGCACACAGCTTCACCCCGAGGCCACGCAAGGACCTGCCTGTGAGGACAGTGATGCCACCATGCTTTGTGATCAGGAAGGAAAGCCCGGCTCTCCAAGGGCAATGGGAATGCACCTCAAAACAAGGAATGTCTCCGCCATGGGAGAGGATCTGATCTACGGTTCTTGTTCAATCCACGTAAAGAAACCCTGGTTGACTGATTCTGCCTTTCCTTATTCCCCATCCTCCACACAGCTGCTGGGATGATGTGTTTAATGCACAGATCACAATGCGTCTCAGCTCAAACATTCCTAGAGGGCTCTCCCTGGGCCATGGCAGGAGTTGTCAACCAAAAGGCCACATGGTCCTTTGACATAATTATGGAGAGGGACCTGAGAATATATACAGGCAGCAACCATTGTATGTGGACGGGATAAATGCCCTCATGGGTCTTGCTCATGTGACTCTTTTCATGAAAGCCTTACATCTCCCCAAGGTTCAGTTGGCCATGGCTTTCCTCTGGGTCTTTCAGCTATCTGGAAATAAACAAAGACCAACCAAATGAGAACAAGCAAAGGCTATTTATTCAGAGCTTGCCAAGACCCAGGTGGTGGGGGCTGACTCCCTTGCCTTTTGGTTGTGATCTCTCCTCTTTCATTCATGATTTTGTTGATTTGGGTCATTTCTCTTCTCTTTTTGATAAGTCTGGCCAGGGGTTTATCAATCTTGTCAATTCTTTCAAAGAACCAGCTCCTAGTTTCATTGATCTGTTCTAC
>NC_138373.1:29361756-29378453 GCF_054177405.1 Leptonychotes weddellii
ATTATTGACCAGAACCCAAGCAAGATGCACCTGTTTTCTTGGGACCTTAGGGTTGCTGGCCTCTTGTTTTCCCAGCCTGTCTTCTGCAGGAGGGGCCTGTCGCGCTGTTACTCAGGCAACTCTGTTTGGGCGGAGTTGCCCTGCGCCCCTGTGGCGGGGGATGGGCTCAGTGGGAATCAGTCTTTGGGGCTTTTGTTCTCTGGCGCCTTTCCCTGGCAGCTTTCCGCGTCTCTTCCGCGAGTCAGAGCAGAAGAGACCGTTTCCAACCCTCTGTCTCAGAGCAGAGGGACCTCAGTCTGTTCTTCAGTGAGCTCTCCAGGCCACACCGTCTCCGTTTCTGTTCGTGCTGCTATAAACTGTAGCGTCCTGGGTTGTGCGCCCCTCCGCAGTGCTCCCAGTCCTGCCTCCAGGTTGGGCACGTCTCTGCCCTTTGTGCTTCTAAAACCACCAGCCGCTCCCAGTTCGCGTGCGGGCACGCGACTCCACCGCTTGGGGTCCTGTCCCAGGGACTGCAGTTCCCGTGCGCGGGATTCCGCCAATTGGGGTTCCCACCCCGGAGGTTGCAGTTCACCGGCAGGACCCCGGCGCACCGCGTTTCCATCTCGGAGGCTGCAGTTTGCATCCGCGCGACTGTCGCTCTGGGTTTCTGTCCGGGCGGCTGCGGTTCGTGTGCGCGTGACCCCGCCGGTCTGGTCCTCCACCCCGGGGGCTGCCCTAAAGTTCTTTCCCGACGCTACCGGTCTGCGAGTCTGTGCCCCGTCCTCAGTGCACGAGGCTGTCACTCTACGGCGGTGTAGGATCCCCACGTCCAGGCACCCTCCCGCTGCCGTTTATCCTCCGATATCTGCCCGCAGAATCACGGCTCTCCACTTCGTACCTCAAAACCAACTGCCTGCGATATTCTGTTTGTAGAGATCCAGATCTTCTTACATCTCAGGCTGGTTTCGTGGGTGCTCAGAGTGGTCTGGTAGATATCCAGCTCAATTCTGGGGACCAGTTGAAATAGGGTCCCCTACTCCTCCGCCATCTTTCCCCGTAAATGTGATCTTATGTTGTGGCCCGCGATGCTGAAGTCTGAGACAGCTCCACTGCATATGGGAAGTCATGATTTCCAGGAGGGCTCTTGACCCTTCCCATAACAACCTGGTTAGAAGTTTGGACCTACTCCAGCATGTATTCCTGGATCCCACTGTTCCTTTCTTATGAGTGCCTGCTTTCCTGATTCATGCTTCTTATCCAAATCCTCCTATTATGTCAAGGCAGAGTGTGATCACTCTGTACTGGGGAGTCTGTAATATTCCCTCCACCTGTTTCTGAACTTGGTATGTCTAGATAGATAGATAGATCGATCGATCGATAGATAGATAGATAGATAGATGGTGTGTGTGTGTGTATTTACTTATGGCACTTCTTTAATATTTTGCATTATAAACAAATTACCTTGCTGGACTGTAAGATCCTCAAGGGCAGGGTATCCGTTAAGATTCTTTCTGTTGCAAATGATACAAAACCAGTTTTGCAGTCATTAGAGAAAAAGAAAGTCTAGAGACTTGGCCCCACTTCAGGCTGAGTTCTCTTTCCACGCATTGGCTCTCTTTTCTCAATCTTCTCTGGAGACTGATCTCCATTCTTTCAGGTTCAACTCCAGCGGTGAGTGAAAGCATGGCCCCCTCTCCTCAGGGTCTAGTTCAGCTCCAGGGTTTAGTTCTGGATGACTCTTCCCTGAGGGCATCTTCGTGGTGAGAGGATGGGGGAGGCACCAATGGCTGGGATTAGATCCCACCTCCATCCCTGGTGCTGAGGGGGATTCAGATTGGCCCAGGGGCCATGGCTGAGGGATAGGAAAGTGGGTGGTTTTCAGATGGAAACTGGAGTGGTGTTGTCTAGAGAATGGGAGATGGATATTGAATGGCAACATTTAGCAGGTGTCCACCATGGTTCATGTCTGTATTGTTGGTACTCGGGACAGGACAGGCATGTGGCAAACATCTATTGAATGAAATACAACCCTGATACACCAGCTCCCCAACCACCATCTATGGGAAAGAATGACGTGCTTTGCAAGTTGTGCTGGCCAGGGAAGACATATGATATCAAGCCCTCAGAGTGCTTGGGATTAATCCCAAAAAGCCCATGCTCTGATTGGTATTGTGGACATTTCTTTTAAATCAGTGAATGTATGCCACATATTCTGAAAGTCCATATCAGTGGGTCCCAATCTTTTTAGTGACATAGCTATGGCCACTCTTCTCACATTCAGAGGAAGCCGTAGTGTTTTCCTTAGAAAATTTTACATTGTACAGTAATTTACCTGGGATTTGGGGAGTTTCTGGACCTTCAGGAGTCCCAACTTAAGCGACTTCGTTGTGAATAATTACTGGTGCCGGATTTTGTATATTTCATGAATCCCTATTGTTTTCAAAATGTTTCCTCTTGGAACTACCCTGACTCAGGACTAGAGGGCATTGTGTACCTAGAAACCACATCAGACACAGTGTGAGAACGCCTTAGATTTTCACACAAAGAGGCTTGTTCACTGCTCAGTTAACAAGTAAGCCCTTCCCTGCTCCCAGGAGGGAACGAAGTCAGCCCCCTGTGAAGAAAGAGATGGGGAGAAGGAAAGAAGAGCTGCCTAAATGTTTCCCTCATCTGTATGTTGATGAAATGTTGGCAGTCTCCCCAGAGTTCAAGTGCCTGGTTTGGATTGATTTCCCAGCAAGGATCCTGGTGTGTTGGGATGTGCAGCTTATTGGGAGCACAAGGGGCTCAAAGTTCCAGCCTTGCCTCTGGCTTCCTGTGGGATCTCAGGAAGGCCCCTTCCCTTCTCTGTGCCTCTGTGCTCTTATTTGCACAAGGAAAGGGTTGGATCAGCTGCTCCCAGGCAATTATGGGTTGCAATGCCTCCCAGGTTCGAATGTTTCAGGAGTGGGGCAGAGATGCACGGAGAAAGCTTGCAACCAAGGAAGAGCGTGGCTAGACTTGGAAATGAATGTATCAGGCGATTCCCAGAGAACTGGGGCAAACCAGATCCTGTGAATGGATGTGGAGGGCTGGGGCAGGCCCCTGCATGGTGGTGAATGGCTTGTGTATGAATGCAGTCTGCTTATCCAAAAGGACAGTACCACAGTAGGCAGCCTCCAAGATCACCCCGGTGATCCCCGCCTCCTTGTGTAAGCCCCTCCCCCTGAGTGTGATCAATCTGGTGGCTTATTTCTAATGAACAGAATAAGGGAAAAGCGCAGGGATTCACTTTGGAGACGAGGTTACTAGGAAATGCTAAATCCATCTTGGGCACTCTTTTTCTCTAGCTTTTTGTTCTGATTAATCCAACTGCCATGTTGAGAGCTGCCCCCTAGAGAGACCCTGGTGGGCAAGGAGCTAAGGAAGGTGTCTGGCCAATAGTCACTGAGGATCTGATGCTCTCGGTCCAACAGCTCACATGGAACTGAGTCCCACCAATAACCACATGAATGAGCTTGGAAGTGGGTGTTCCCCCAGTTGAACCTTCAGAGCAGACTGCAGCCCTGCCTCACAGCTTGATTACAGACTCCAGGATACCTAAAGGCAGAGGGACCCATAGCTGATGTGGGGGCACACTCCTTTCCAAGAGTCAGAAGCACAATGCAGGCTGGGGGACTGGAGCACTTTCCAGGAAAGCCAGAAAAGCAGCTGATCAATCCCCATGGGGCATCCCGGGATTCTGCTCAGCTCACCTGCCAAAGGAGAGGCACCTGGGGCAAGGTCAAGAAGAGCAGAATCTTCTTTCCCTCCTTGGTCTCAGCCAGTGCTGTGGTTTCATGGTCCCCCACACCCCACCCCAACACTGATCCCTCCCAAATGTGTGGGTCCAGCCAGGAAGGAGCCTGACCTGTACAAATTGAGCTAATAAATGTTTGTTGTCTTAAGCTGCTAAATTTTGGGGTAATTTGCTATATAGCAATAGGTAACTAAGGCAAGTATTAAAGCAGTGACTTTTGAACTGCTCTCCTTGCTTGTGGTGGGACTTTGAGTAAGTCTCTTCACTTCTCTAAGCCTTGCTTTTGTCGTCTGTAAATGGCACCCACCTCAGAAGATCGTTGTGAGATCTAAATGAGGTCATGTATGCAAAGTGCTTGCATAGTGTTTGGTCCATGCGCAATAAATGGCAAGAATCGTCCTCATTGTCAGTGTCATCATCATCATCACCAAGGGAATCCCATAGCAGAGGGGTGGAAGCTAGTAGCTGTTAAAAGAATTTGATACAAAGATCTTTCCTTTTCCTCCAGGAACAAACACTACAATTGTGTGCAAGTGACCGGCCAATCAGAAGTCTGTATCCTCGGGCGACAATGATTGATCCGAGGGGGCGATGTTGACCTAAAAGAGCACTTAAGAGTCTTTTCCTGAGATTGACAGAGCTTGTGGGAGAAGGCTTCCAGAAGGGGGCGGATATCTTAGCGGCTCGAGCCTGTTCTCCCAAACCGAGGCCATCAGTAATTTCCAGCAAAGCTCTTTGATATTTATTTTATTTCCATTAGAGTTAAATTCCAGTGATTAATGAAGCTGTAAAAAAAAAAAAAAAATCCCCAAAGAAGCAAACACAACAACAGAAAGGGAACCCTACGAAAGCCCTTCTCCAAAGTCTTTCTGCAAATAATCTCTCATGGTTTAATTGGCCCTTTTAGGTAAAACCTCTCACTGCTGCAACAGAAATTGGTTCTTTTTACTTCAGAGAGTGCTCAGGGCTGATTACCTCTGAGGGCTGAGACCTGAGGGCAGATTGTACAGCAAGCCCTTTTATCTCTTCCTGTCCCGGAAAGCCAGAGATGGGCAGGAAATCCCAGGATGGGCGGGTAAGAAAGCCTCTTGATGCCCACATTCCCCAGGAGTCTCCTAGAAGCCTTAGTGATACTCCCAGCCTTGAGGCACCACATGCGTCCCTCCTGGGTGGCCAGGATGGGGGATGGCAGATTGCCAGGAAATGCACCGATTTATAGAATAATCCAGTGATAAATTCCCTCCTTGGAAATTAGAAATGACCTATTTGTGTGTGTGTGTTTGTGTGTGTGTGCGTGTGCATGTGTGTGTGTGTCTTAAAGAGGTAAAGCAAGAGTTTGGTTTTGGACATGTTGAACTTGGGATACCTCAAAGACATCCAAAGAGCAACATCAGATTGCAGTTCCCTGGGTTGAGTCTATAGGTCAAGGGAGATTCTGGCTGGATGTACACATTTGGGAGTGATCGGTGTTGTGGGGTGGGGGGCACATGAAGACACAGCACTAGCTGAGACCAGGGAGGGAAGGAAAATTCTGCTCCTCCTGACCTTGCCCCAGGGGCCTCTCCTTTGGCAGGTGAGCTGAGCAGAAGTCCAGGATGCCCCATGGGGATTGATCAGCTGCTTTTCTGGCTTTCCTGGAAAGTGCTCCAGTCCCCCAGCCTGCATTGTGCTTCTAACTCTTGGAAGGGAGTGTGTGTCCCAATGTCAGGAACTGTGCAGGAAGGAGATAAAGCTCATCGCTGGCTGTGATGGTTAATTTTATGTGTCAGCTTGACTGGGCTCAGGGATGCCCAAATAGCTGGTCAAACATTGTTTCTGGGTGTGTCTGTGGGGGTGTTTCTGGAAGAGAATTGCATTTGATTTAGTAAATTCCACTTCCCAGCTCAGGCGCCACAGACAAGACCTGGGAGCTCCTGGGTATGCCCTGAGGGAGAGCCTTATCTCCTGCAGCTACAGGGCTGACATTCCTGAAAAATCAAGTGCAGGGCGTCCTCCTGTAATTGGCTGAATCACAAAGCGAGTTTAACTCCCAACAGTATCTACTGTTAATGTGAGAGCATCACTTGGGAAAGAATGGGATCCTCTGAGTTGGGAGGGGGTCACACGGGAAGGCCCTGATGAAGCTGGGGACACCGAGCCCCTGAATTCTGATGGGTCTCCCTCAGTGCAAGTGGTCTCCCCACCCCCAGTGACAGAGCCTCTCTCTCTACAGCAGGTTTCAGCCTTTCTGCCTCTAAGCTGAGGGGATTAACTCTACCATGAAGACATGGTAATGGTTTCCCCTCCGCAGATGCTCGGCAAGACCATGCCGATTCTCCTCAGGACCCACCCCACCACCCCTCTGCCTCTAGACTTTGTAACTAGACTCTTAACCCAATAGGCCCCTAAAGATGAGGCTCAGAGTGTGACCCATGGCGAGATCTGTCACCCTCTCAAAGAACTGCTTGGGTTTTCTCATTTATATAAGCCAACATCTTTATGTATGTGTGGGAATGGATATTAAGGGACCATGGTGGAAGATACAGTTGGATCAGGCTGAATTTATTGATATGGGCCCACGGTCTGTATTCAATGTTGGAGCTTAGAGAGTTAGAAAGGGCGCTAACAGTGTGGTTGGTTGGTTGGCTAAAAGATGCATAGGAGATTGGGACATTAGAGTAGATTTGTCATTTAAGACCTGCTCACCCACCCCAGAAGTCCCAGAAGACACACACACTTTATCAGTATTTTGAGAAATGAATTTGTGGGGGAGCCCTAGCATCCTTAGAGAGTTTTGGGATTGCTCTTTTCTGTAGGCTGGGCCCTACGGAGGGAACCATAGCCACTCAACTGGAGAACCTAAATGCAGTGGGGATAACAGGATCTTGGGGTGGCAGGGGCTGAATGGCAGCCCTCAGCCACCAGAGGCCAGGTGGGCATGGTGACGTAGTGGACAGCAGCGTCAAAGAAGCCTTCAGAGTAGTCAGACTGACACGGACCTCCGGCGTCGGCAAGTTCATCACGGTGTTCCCAGGAGTAAAGTAGATAGGAAGCCCATGAAATTCTTATTGATCTGTATAAGCAGAAAAGTTCTGGCTCAAGTGAACAAAAGACTAACTCAGGTCATAAAACAGAGATATAGTCCCTCAACCAAGTCCCAGGCTTGAGCCAGTTTTTACACCCAGAGCTGCTCAAGCGTAGGGAGGCCGGGCCCTCTCGAGGGAAGACCCAGTACTGAAAATCTACAGGGGCAGTCTTTCTTCCAGCCTTCCCCCAAGGGACCTAGAGCCTTTTGCCAGGGTCACTGTGCACTGGGGAAAAGGAAACAATCAGACCTTTTGGGAATGACTGGACACTGGCTCTGTAATGACATTGATTCTAGGAGAACCAGACATCACTGTGGTCCTTCCAGTCCAAGGAAAGGCCTTGGAGGTCAAGTGGGCCTTTTAGCTCAGACCTGTCTCACAGTGGGTCCAGTGGGTCCCCAAACCTATCCTGGGGTTATTCCCCAGTTCCAGAATGCACGAGTAGGATAGACATACCCAGCAGCTGGTGGGATCCTCACAGTGGTTCCCTGGCCTGTAGAGTGAGGACTGTTATGTGGGAAAGGTCACCTGGGGCAGGTCACTGTCTCCTGGAGCTTCAGTTTTCAATGACCCGGGATCAGGTGATTGCTGAAACCGGGATAGTCATTCTCTATCAATTCCAGCCGGTTAAAAACCAGCACGTTGCTGCATGCGCTTGACAGCTATGGCTGAATCCTACAAAAATTATGGCATGTACCATCTGGTCCCAATCTTCAGAAGCTCGCAGAGGCTTCTAGAGGCCCCCCTTTGCCTTCTCTCTGTACCCAGGAGGGAGGCAGGCACTGAATTCAGTGCTCCCCACTCACCAACCCACTGTGGTTGATCATCAGGATGGATTTGCCATAAATTAAGAAAGAGAGGGGCCTGCGTTCAGACATTAACAGGATCCTGCATTAGCAACTGGAATATTTTATGTCAGGTGATATAATGTGAGGGCTTCTGAAGGCGAGGGGTTTTTGAGAGAAGACTGATTCCCTTGGAGATGTTTGATCCAACCCTCTTATTTAGCTGCCCAGGGTCATGGAGGAAAGGATGGCCTATTCAACAAACCTTTAGTGAGCACCTACTATGTCCCAAGTACTGTCTTTATGACACCACACATCTCAGACAAGAAGATCATTCTGCGGAAGACTCAGTCCCCAAACCCAATTCTGTCACTTGGTGGATGGGTGGGAATATGGGGCAAGTTTCTTAAACTCTGCAACCCTGTTTGCAGATCTGTAATGTGGGGATACTCTCATTGTCTCCCTCTTAGGGGTGCGAGGAGGTCTAGGGAAGGAAGTGCTGGTAGAGGGACCAGCACAATATCCAATGCAGAAAGTTCTCCATAACTGGTTGCTCCTATTGTTACGACAAGTCAGGCAATGTCCGATGCTTTGCTTCTGTTGCTACGTGGTGCTTACTTACATCATGTCAAGGTCATCTGATCTAGCTCCGGGGTTTGACAGATGAGAGACGGGTCTTGCTCAAGGGCATACCATGCATGATATTTGGCCATAGAAATTAATGGATGCCAAACTCAGGTAGGCTGTTGGGGCCACCTATAAGTCTTTTTTTGTTTGCTTTCCTATGGATTATCTCATCTGCTCCACGCTCCATTGCAAACCTAAGCAGTAGTGTTACTACTCTTGCCTTTACATGGATGAGGGATAGTACAGAGAAGGCACTGAAAGGCCCTGCGGCCCTGCCCTCCCCTCTGGCAACTCCACATCCTCTCCCAGGTCCTGCCACAGGTTATGTTTCCATTGTGCAGCCCGGGGAAACTGAGGCTCAGAGAGATTAGCAAATGCCTCGAGTTTTGAGGAGACTACAAGGCAGAGATAGGATTCAGAGCATAGTTCTAATTCCCAAGCCCATGGCCTTTCCCGCTTAGGGACAAAGAGTTCCAGTCCTGGAAATGGATGCCTGTGTTCTCACCTATTGGCAGTGACAACCACCAGCCCTGTAGTACCCTTCCCATTCCCTGCCTCCGTTCCCTGTCAGCGGCTCTGCATTATTTTCCTCCTAAACACGCCTCACCTTCCTACAGCTTGCCTGTGGTATTATTTATGTTCTGAATCGTCTTCATCCTCTCAACTCGAATATCAGCTTTGTGAATGCATGTTTTTTTCTTTTTCCTCCCTGTTTTCTCCCTTCCTGTATTCCCACTCCTGGAATGTGCCTGGCCCAAGATACACATAGCCATAATAATTCCATCCATGAATCATCTCTGCTCCACCACTTTGTAGCTGCCAACTTGCTCTGGTGAGTTACATCCTCTCTCTGCACTTGGGTTTCCTCGAGAGCAAAATGGAGGAAATGCTGATGCCCTCCCCCCCACCATGGCGGGTGTGGGGGTTAACGCATACAAGGGGCTTAAAATGGGGTCAGGAACACAGTAGGTACTCAAAAATGATTCACTATTACCTAGTTCATTGTATGCCGGTATTGTAATGACACCAACTATCCCTTCATGATTGTCTACTAGGTCAATATTTGTTTGATGCATATTATCCTATTGGCACTTGGAACAACCATTATCCTCACTTCATAGATGAGGAAGTGGAAGGATTATAGGATGGTGCATTTGCCATCATGTTCTTAATCAGCATCCAGAGAAGGCGTCTTCATGGTACCCAACAAAGCCAACCCCTTCGATTTTCCTCCTATGGAAGCTGGTCTCACAGCCGTGCTGGCTTTTCAAGTTCCCATTCATTAAACTCAAAAGCTTTACGGAATCAGTGTTGGTTTGCAAAATGCCTCATCGACATCCTCCCTTAATTAATGCCAGTCTTAATGTAAAGCCACATTAATAGGACCATTGTATCTCAAGGTCCGGGGCAATGCAATGCCTGGGACAATCTATTTATAGCCAAAGTATTTAAAAGTTTCCCTACAACCACCCTACCCTCTCCCCCCTGCCCCAAAATTATCAGTTTATGCTAAACCCTGTTGCAAAATCAGATTTATCACCCAAGGGATTAAGAAAAACAAAGGACCAATTTAATGACAAGATTTAGTTCTTTATTTATCTTCTAGCATGTAAATTATAGATTGTCATAAATTTTTCATTCTTTGGGTGCCCACTACCTAATTCGCGCAGGAAAAAAAAAAAAAAGCAGAAGCCTGCGTTACAAAGAGCAAGAGTCTCTTCTCTGGGCACAGGAGCCATCTCCTCTGCCTTCTGACGGACGATAATCTGTCAAAATGAAAAATTAATGGCCGCTCCCTTAATTCATCATTGCCTGCCTCTGTTCTATTAATGCCTTCCCCCCCTTCTTCCTCCCTTGGCCTCCCACTCTCCCCTCCGCCTCCATCCACCCCCATGGCGTGACTCCATTCACCAGCAGTGAATTGAGGCAGAGAGCCAGCCGGTCTAGTAGTGGGAACAGAAAAGAGCAAATCAAATCCATTGACCTTGGGCCCCACAGTGTATCTGTGAAGGTGGGAGAGGAAGAGATCTGCCTTGCTCATGAGATTCAGCAGGGCCCCATGACCTAAATGCGGACACAGCATGTGGGCACCATCGAAGACACCTTGGACGGTCTACTCCCCTGCAAGACCTGCGGTGGGAGTGTGATGTTTTCATATCATTAGATTCCCTGTCCAAATGATGAGTCTGGACCATGGTAGGGAAATGTATAAGCCATGTGATCCCATGCTCCTGTTTTATGGATGAGAAGGCAGAGCTTTCGAGAGGAGAGGGAGCTTACTGAAGATCACGTGACCAGCGGGATGCTACCACCACAAAGCATGGGTGTCTAAGCCGGTCGGGCTACTGAGGCACCTGTCCATCCTTTCATTTCTTTTAGATGCTCACCTCTCTTTTCTAATTCCCTTAAAGAGCTGACTCGTCGGATTTCTCTTCAATTTCCCAGATTTGCTGTAGTAACCATATCTCACTGGGATTACTTCACTGAAATAACCATTTATGCCACTTTCTGGCCAAATGCTGGGGTTGTATGTCTCCACAGACTCTGAAGTTAGACTTGCCTGTGTAGCTTGCTTGGCCAGTTGAAACGTGAGCAGTAGCTTGAAAAACAGATGCAGAGGGGTGTCTGGCTGGCTCGGTTGGTGGAGCGTGCGACTCTTGATCTCAGGGTCATGAGTTCAAGCCCCACGTTGGGTGTGGAGCCTACTTAAAAAAGAATAAAAATAGGGGCGCCTGGGTGGCTCAGTCATTGAGCGTCTGCCTTCGGCTCAGGTCATGATCCCAGGGTCCTGGGATCGAGCCCCGCATCGGGCTCCCTGCTCAGCGGGAAGCCTGCTTCTCCCTTCCCCACTCTCCCTGCTTGTGTTCCCTCTCTCTCTCTGTTAATAAAATAAATAAAATCTTAAAAAAAAAAAAAAAGAATAAAAATAAAAATGGATGCAGAATTCATCCATTTCCTTTTCTACTGTGGAGGCAACCATATGGGCTCAGTGGAGCCTTGCCACCATCAACCTGAGTCCTCAAGTGTCTACACTGGGAACACTGGGGCTGATGCTGTCACTGTATATGGCGTGAGTCAGGGATGTTGGTCGTGTGAAGCTACTGAGATACTGGGGTCATTTCCCACCCCTGCAGCTAAATTTAGCTTATTCTGACTCAAAATCTTTGATAAAATTGACATCAGCAGGCTCTTCCTTCCCCAGCTTCCTGCAGATATATTCACATCAGTATCTGTCATCACCCCAAGTCCTCCGGGCTGAGGAAATGAGGGATCTCTTCTATAAGACACATCATCTTCTCTTCAGTCATCAGGCCTGTCCCCCCAGTGATTCTCTCTGTGATGCTCAGGGACATCATCTCCTTTGTGAGATCCAGTTTGTTTGCCATGCTGAGCTGGCACCTTGGTGCTGAGTCTGATACTGTCGATTTCATCTCCTCCCTGAAATACTGTGACCTTTGGCTTCCATGACATCACCTTCTCTTGGATCTGTGCATGCCTCTTGGCCAGTAGCCTCCTATCTCCTTCTCCGATGCTTTTTCCTTCAGCCTCTGTGTGTTTCTTGGCGTTCTATCCTCCTCACGTGTTCTCTCTTGCTCTGCATTTCAACTTTCTCCTAGTGTGAACTCTTTATAGCTCCTAGATCATGTCTCCAACCTGTGTGTTTTCCTAAAGCCTTAGACATACATTGCCACCTACCTACTGGTCACCAGCAGCTCATGTCTGTACATTTGTCAACCTCAGCATGCCCCAAATGACACTCATCATATTCTCCCAGAACTTAGTTTTCCTTTTTTTTTCCCCCTCTTCTAGTTGGTGACATCATCATTTTTCTAAACACTGGATCCAACCCCTCTTCTTTTTCAGGATCTCAATATATTTCTCATATATTCTCTTCTTCCCCAGAGGACAAAAGGGACAGAGGGGGTCAGAGATGAACTCCAGTTGTCCAGCATATCAAGCTGCTTTTATTTCGTTTTTGAAAGATAAGAAACGAGTTATTGATCAAGGGAAGAGAACCTGTCCCGAGAAAGGGCAGGGGTGTGTGTGGGGGTGGGGTGGGGGTGGGGTTGTGTGTGTTCAGCTGTGATTTCTGAGGCTACAAACTTTGCTGGGTGACTTTGGAGGAAATCCCCACACCCATCCAGACCTTTCTCCATTGATGATTGAATGAACTGGATCCAGGGAGCTCCCTGGGCTTTTTCTGCTCTGGGGCCTTCTTTTATTTATTTTATTTTATTTTTTTAAGATTTTATTTATTTGACAGAGAGACACAGTGCGAGAGGGAACACAAGCAGGGGGAGTGGGAGAGGGAGAAGCAGGCCTCCCACTGAGCAGGTAGCCTGACGCGGGGCTCGATCCCAGGACCCTGGGATCATGACCTGAGCCGAAGGCAGATGCTTAAGGACTGAGCCACCCAGGCACCCCTTCTTAGGTTTTTCTAAGTGTTAAGTGAAATCAGATGCATGTTTTGGGCTTCATCAATCTGTGGGTCCCGAGTGAAATCACGTTGAAGGAAAATCTGAGTTCTTGGCTGTGGGCATACCGACCCTCTCCAAATAATCTCATGAATCCTCATGGTATCCATGTGTGTCCCCCAGTCAGACTTGCTTTCCCTCTGTGCTGGCCCACATAGAGTGTGACAGCATGGCCTGTGTTCTTAAGTATTGTTTTCTACCATCTTGGTTTCAGAAGAGATGGAGCCCTGTCACTTCTGCAAGTGGTGGAGCCCGGAAATGCCAATTCTGTATCCTGATGCCAAAGGTCCTAGTCCTAACTCTTGAAAAGTGAGAGCATCGTCTGATGCGCCTCCTGTGCTGTGTTCAGTTAGGTGGTTCCCCAGTGTGGTTGCTTGAGCCCCAGGTGTCACAAGGTTGGTGATAAAATGTTTCCAGTCTCTTCTGTGCCTCCCTAGGCCAGCAATCCATCCACTGGTTTGGTCCCAAGAGCTCACTGAGGGGCGTCACAGAGGCTGGGGCTCAGGCGTGGGGGTGCAAGAGCCCAGTGTTGGTGGATCGTAAGTTCCAGCGTGTGTCTCCCTCCCAGAGACTGAGATGGCATCCCATGAAATGTCACAAATGCTCCTTTTGTGTTATGTTGGGTTTGGGTGTCCCTCTACTCAGTTGCTCGAGACTCAAAGTAGGACAGCATTTAGCGATGCATTGTTTCAAGTCATCCTCTTGAAATGCAGAGATGGGACACCTTCTTTCTCCCTTAGCTAGAATTCTCCTTCCTTCTGCTGTTCTGGCCTTGCTCTTGGGTCTGCCTTGCAACGCCAGACTCCCTTTTCTGTTAGTGCTCTCTCACGAGTCCCCTGTTTCCTGCTCTAACCCGACCTCTCATGGGGCACCTCACGAATCTGCTCTGCCTGAAATATGCCCGCATCCCTATATTGGCCAGGCCCTGGGCCCCTTTCCCCAGTTACTCCTCACCCTCTAGGAAGTTGCAAATGTGTTGGACATGCCTTCACCTCCACCCACCTGGGCTGAGGCCCCTGCCACAAGGCCCGGAGCACGGCGCCTGCAGGTGCTCCCACTGACTCCTCTCACCTGCCTCGTTCGATCACAACCTTGAAGACGGGACTCGGAACGTCAGGACCTGCCAATGTGGTGTTCTTTCTCATCTCCCTCCATCTCGCCGGCAAATATTCCCCTCTCGCTCGAATAAACCAACGTCAAATAGGCCAGCTGATTTCCCCATAAATTGCCATTGCACGCATGCCTGTTACTTGGCATTGCTGGAATATTCTGGGGGAATTAATGATACCGTTGAGTGGCTACTATGAAGATTTATGTGAGGATCCAGGGAGGTTTGCTTTCTTTCTTTCTTTTATTCCCCCCTTAAAGTAATAATAAAGATTACAAAAGAGAAATAAGCAGGGAAAGTTAATTTGAAATGAATCTTTAATCAGGTTTCATCTATTCGAAGCGAACGTCTCCTTTGTTTGAGCGAGGCTGCAGAGGCGGAGCCCGGAGACACCATTTTGTAGATGTATCTGCAAAGTCAAAGCCATTCTGACAGAAATCAAATGAGAAATAATTTCTCCCTGAAGGAATTCTGTTGTAGCTTAATGACGGCTTGAGTGTTCCTGTTGAAATGGCATAATGGGGGTTTTTAATTACGATTCATACTGTCCAGTTAAATGGAGAGACTTTTACTTACTTATTTATTTATTTATTTTCCCTGAGCCTCAGAAGCTCATTTGTTGAGTGTGTACTGCCAAATGGAGCGTTTACCCCAAGGTGAAGAAGGGAATTTAGTATTCAGAGCTGACCCGTGCCCAAATTTCCCCTTAATGGAACTGGAGAGGGAGCCTGACCTGGCCGATGGGTCAAGCTGGAGCTGGGAGTTTATTTCTCAAGACTGCTGGAGAGGCACTAATTAGAAGAATAAGCTGAGCTAATAGAATAAGAGATATAAGATCAAGAATCCAAAAATGAACCAAAAACAGCCATAAGGACTGTGGTTTATGCCAGGCACCTAACCATTTGAACAGTCAAGAACTCACTGGTGTTGGGTGGTGGAGAAAGCACCTGCCAGTCCTCTAGATGGAATTGTGTTTGAGCTCTATGCAACACTGGAGTCATTAGCCTCCCTGAACTGTGGCCTCTGATGCCTCAGACGGAGAGAGAAACCTGGCATCAATTTCCTCAATTTCCCTGCCACGACCTGAGAACCACAGACGGGGGGGGGTGGTTAGGAACCAATGCCACCTTGACTTTGATCTGTGTCATAGATGCTCCATTAAGTATATATTGGATGGAAAGGGAATCTATCCACCAAAACAATGCTGTGGACCTGGTGGGCATTCAACAGATAGTCAACATCAAAGTTCTATAGCTTTGGATGATCGGATTAACTTGGCCCAACTGTTTATAGCATCTCTTCCATTTTAGGTTTTATGAATTTATAACCTGTTAATTAAAGTTCATAATTTTCTATTTTATGAGTTAGGTGTATTCATGGTGAGTCTCTTCTGGGATGAGGCAGAGGAAATGTAGAAAGAAAGAGCAAGAACGTTTAAGTATTTTGCATACCATGGAGCAGTATCTAAGAAGGGAATGGACTTGGCCATCTGATCATCCATTGCCAAAGAAATTGTTGCAAAGAAATGACTGCCTCACCCTCCATGGCATCGAAGACGTCACAGACATGGGATCCAGGCATTTTGGTGTTCACCTCTCATCTTGGGGGTGGTGGCTCACACTCGTTTTGCAAGTGTCTGAGTTTAGGTGATAATTTGGATACCTGGAGCATCAGGAATTTACATCTCTGATTCAAACAGAAGCAACTCCTCCAAAATTCTTGGAAAAGACACAGAGACTATCCCAAGTCACTTCTACCACCCCTAGGGCAGCCTGGTTGTATTAATGCATTTTAGAACCATTGAGATATAGTCTCTGATTTACATTGTAACAGTGATATAACCCTTGACCATCTTAAATGTTACTGCGTGCCTATTGCTTTTTTTCCCTGTTTACTCTTTTCAAGTAACAAGTTGGTCTTCCCCGTTTATATCTCCTGGAAGGGGAGCATACACAGGTACACAACTCTGTGCTGCTGGTCTGAGTTTCTGGAACAAGGGCTATCCCATCCCATCTACTTAATGGTTATCCTTAGTCCTTTTCTCCCAAGTCATGCCTGGAACTCTTTTGAATTAGAGTCTTTGTGCAAGAGTTGTTGCTTAACTATCAGTTCCGTTCCTTCCTGGTGGTGTGGCTTTGGGTGACTCAGTTTACCTCGATGAGTCCTAGTTTCCTCATCTGCAAAATGGAGATCAGAATCCTTGTTTCTTCCACCTCACCAGGTTTCTGGGAGAATTGTATGAGCTAGTGCAACCCAATTAAATATTTTACAGTTCAATAACTATATGAGTTAAAATATAATTGATGGTACTGAGTTAATGAAGCTACCCTCTCATAGGACCAAAGTCCTCCCCGTGAAACTACTTGTAATTATAAACTTACTCTGTATGATAATTTAACACATATCTTTTTTTAAATATATACACCTTGAGGACTGGGTCTGTGTATGTTTGGGGGCCTCACACATGGTATTGTACTATGTGGAGATGAGTGAAAGTGATTGTTAATTTATGTGTCACTTTGACTGGGCCACAGGTGGCCAGATAATTGGTCAAACATTATTCTGGATGTGTCTTTGGAGGGTGTTTCTGGATGAGAGTAACATGTGACTTAATGGACCGAGTAGGTCACCCTGCCCCCACATGGGTGGGCCTTACTCAATCAGTTGAAGGCCCGAATAGAATTAAAAAGTTGAATAAGAAAGAATTCTCTCTCTCTCTGCTTGATTATCTTCGAGCTGGGACATTGGTCTTCTCCTGCCTTTGGACTCGGACTTAAGAGCTCTCTTGGCTCTTCAGCTTGCCAACTGCAGGTCTTGGACTTCTTAGCCTCCACAATTGTGTAAGTCAGTTCCTTATAGTAAATTTCTTTTTTTTTTTTT
>NC_138373.1:29378953-29512642 GCF_054177405.1 Leptonychotes weddellii
TTTTTTTTTTAAAGATTTTATTTATTTATTTGACAGAGAGAGACACAGCGAGAGAGGGAACACAAGCAGGGGGAGTGGGAGAGGGAGAAGCAGGCCTCCTGCCGAGCAGGGAGCCTGATGTGGGGCTTGATCCCAGGACTCTGGGATCATGACCTGAGCCGAAGGCAGACGCTTAACGACTGAGCCACCCAGGGGCCCCTATAGTAAATTTCTTTATGTATATCTTTCTTTTTATATTTATCTATCCATATCTTTACATATATATAATACATAGTAATATTTACTATAATGAGTATATATATTCTCTCTCTCTCTATATATATGTACATGTATATATCTCATCTTCTATGTTTCTCTGGAGAATCTAGACGAATACAGCAGGTATTGGTGTTTTCTACCAGCATGATAGGCATGGAGATGGCAAGGAATAGATTCTAGATGTATGTGAAGGTAAAGCCTATTGGATTTCTAGCATACTGGATATGCGGTATGAAAGACAAAGAGCCATCAATGAAGATTCCATGGCTTTTGTCCTTAGCAAGAAAGTTTGAGTTTTGTTAACTGAGATGGGAAAGTCTGTGGAAGGAGCAAGTTTTGGAAGGAAGATTAAAATTTTAGTTCTGAACTTAATACTAAAATGTAATTATAGAATAGGTTCTAGCAGTCCAAAAGGTCTATAGAAACCATCTAACCAAACGGTCTCAATAAGTGGCCATCTAGTCTCTGCTTAAATACCACCAGTGATGAGGAGCTCACTACCTTGTGAAGAAGTTTATTTCATTGTTAGGCAGCTCTGGGTGCTAGGACATTGAAATCTATCTCCCTGTAACTTTTCCTCCATAAGAAGCCTGGCTCTCTTCTCCATCATTTACATATTTGAAATTGTTGACTATGCATCACTGAGTTATCTCTTCTCCATGAGATGCACACCCAGTTCCTCTGGCCATTCTTCACATGGTCTGGGTATCAGTCATTCACACTTTAGTGTGAAAGTCACTTCTCTCAGGGGATTTGCACTGAGAACTGGCCTGGTATAGCACATATCTGATCCAAGGACACCTGATTATGGCTAGCAATATGACGAGATGTTAACCAATGCTGCGGGATGAGATGATAGAAGAGTATATGCTGGCCATGGCAACTGGGAAGGCTAGAATTTAGGTGTCAAGTATGGTGAGAAGGTAGAACAGTCATGGTGGGGATTTTGGTCTGTCTTGCATGAGGCCTTGTCTGCAGTGCTTGTTGAATGGCTGAATGGGCCAATGGGCGTATGTGGTGGTAGCAAACAAATCATGCAGTGCCTTCCCAGCTCAAAGAGCCCTTCCTTAGGCAAGGCTTCCCTGCCTCCAACCACAGGTCGTCCCTCTTTTTATAAGTCCTCATTGTGCCGCCTGTGTTCCCTTGGAAGTATTTTTCATAGTTGTGATCTTATAATTCATCATGTGGTTCTTTGCTTTCCCTTCCCATTAACCATGGGCCCCATGAGGCAGAGGCCATCCTTGTTTTTGCTCTGCAGTGAATCTCCAGTATGTGCACAGAGACTGGCATATAGGAGGCGCCCAAAAATATCCATTAAATTAATCCTGGACCTCAAGGATTAATTCTGAGCAATTGTTGACCTTGGGTCTCATTTGCACAGGAGATACACTCCCCACAAAAGAGCTAGGGCCCATCCTGTCCTTCAAATTAGGGGACCTGGGTCTCATCAGCCAAACTCCTCCTTGTCTGAGAGGGACATTGTCCATGCGCAGCATTCACCAAAGCTCTAAAAATTCAGAAGTTGGCTACATCTGGTTTTAACTGCTTCTGCTCCTTCCCTGCTCACCTTTCTATGTGACCTTGGCAAGTCTCATCTCTGGACCTCAGTTTCCTCATCTGTGCTACGAAGGGGCTGGAAGAGATGTTGTAGCGGGGACCTTCCTGCCTTAGCAGCCCGTGATCCTATGCCCTCCATGCATTTTAATTTTTACTGCACTATGCTGGGTGGCTGACGGACTCACAAAACAATCTGCAAAGAAGTCCTTCAAAGTTGTGTGAACTCCACTTGGCTTCCACAAGGCAGTGATAAAGAGATATCAACAGAGTGCTGAGCCCTGGGGGACAGCCATGCTAGAACAGAGAGATCGATTGGCACCTGCTGCTGCCGCGGGCTGCCAAAATATAGGTGGCAGCAGAGATGTAGGGTTCTGTGTGAGATGACAGGCCCTGCATCTTTGTCATCAGCCGGGGGGAAGCAGCTACGGAGCAGATCTATGGGTGGGAGCTGGGGAAGACAGTATAAGCAGAGACTGGCATCTTGCAGAGAGGTTCACTTGAGCCAGAGTGCTGGATAGGAGGACACGCTAATCCAGTCCTCCCTTCGGTTAGCACTGGGCCTCTGGTTGATAACGACTCACTTGGTTTTCCTAAGAGCCGGGGGGAGAAGGGGTTATTCCTTGTAGATGGAGAAGCTGAAATACACGGAGGTTAAGATCGCAGCGAGCAGGATTGCCTGCAGTAGGCTGAGCTGGTGTATCAGAGAGATCTCCTGATTCAGAACCCAGAATTAGTTACATTTTAAAATTACTTAAAGAACAAGGAAGTTTACTTCTCTCTGCTGAGAGAAGAGTCTAGGGTGACTCTCCCAGGCCAGGGGGTAGCTCTGCTCCATGGGGTCATTCGTGGTCTCAAGTTCTTCATGCTTATTAGTGGCTGTTCCATCCCCTGGGGCCATAGTGTCATTCCTGGGAAGTAGTGAATCACACATACAGGAAGGGTACACACACATGCAAAGTTTTATGGACCTGGATGGAAGATGCATGAGTGTGCATGCACACACACACTACTTACATGCTTTTGGCAGGATCCTTCACTTATTTTCAGGAAGGGCTAGCAATGTTGCCTGTGAGTCCCAGGCTGGGCAGCCATATTGCTGATACGGGTCTATTGCGACTGCAAATGTGGGTGGACACCTTGTTGTTGTCACCAAATAAATACCATGTACAAAGGGAGTGTGTAACTGGGGTCCACAGCCAGACCCAGAGTCCAAAGCCATGTGCTTTCTTCCCTCAGCTCTACCTTAGCTGTGGAGTCTCTCCACCTGCTGTCCTGACAGTCCACGGAGAACCCCTCAAACATCCTGGCATCGGGGCCTCCACATGCTGTCCCCTCATCCTCCTTACATTGTCCTTTCCCTGGCCTTGGAATGACCAGCCCCTTCCTACCCTTTTGTCCCCATTAGCATGTCACCTCCCAGAGCTGGGGCTGCTCTAGGCATGGGCTCCACCTGGAGTTTCCCGTCTTGCAGCTCAGCCATGTAGGACTCATCAGTCGAGACCAGGGGACTTCCTGAGATGGTTTTCTGGTTTGATTTCCTCCCTGGGCTTGGTGAGGCCCTGGAGAGGAGAGGGGAAAAGAGTGCGACCAACCCCCTTGCAAATATCGTTAGAGAAGGGAAGGAAAAGCAAGGGGCCCCTGGCTGGGAGCAGCACTACCGCCATCGATTGGGTAATTGGAAGCCCTCGGGTGTGAATCCTCATTAAGGCCAAGTGATATGAATCATTTTTAATGACACCTCTTCGATCCCAGTGGCTCAGCATGCAACCTGCCTCCACGGCTGGGCTGAGAGTCAGGAGAGCCGGCGGGGTCTGCAGCCAGGCTGCCTGCCATATGTTGTTTCTTACAATTAGCAGGTGTGGGGGTGGGGGCTGGGCATCCAGAGGGTGAGGTGGCTGCCTATGCTGGGGACGGTCTCCAGAGCCGTACCCAGACCTCCGGAAGAGAAAGAAGGTGGCTGGGTGTGATGTGTAGAATGTGGTGGTCGGGAGGAAGACCTTCGTCTACAGATAGTTTTATTTCAATAGTTTTATTGTATTTGTGACTTGCTACTGCGAATTGATGGATTTTCGTTACTGGAATTGTCGTGCTTCTGGTAGGTCTACAGATGAAGATATTTGGGAATAGACCTTTTGATGTCTATTATTTTCACACCATAACAAGAACTGTAAACATATTAGCCCTTTTCTGAGGAATTGGTCATTAATGGTATTGGTCATATTACTTTTTCCCCCCAATTTTTGTTTGCCGATTGTTCTTTCGATGAAAAATTTGCAAACAGTGAAATAAGGCAAATCTTAAATGTGCATTAGGCAGATTTTGACAGATACACACACCTATCTATGAGTAACTCAAGCCTTAATCATAATGCAGAACATTCTCACGATTCCAGAGAGCTTCCTCAAGCTCCTTTCCAGTAGGTTCCCCTCCTCAGCCCCCAGACGCAAACACGGTTCTGATTTTTCCAACATAGGATAATTCTTTCCGTTCTGAAATTTCGCATGGATGGAATCACGCCCAGCATACTGTTTTGTCTATGCCTACGTCTTTCTGCATCACGTTTGGAAGATGCGTCTATGCTGTTCCTCATGCCAGCAGGTTATTCCTTTTCTTGCTGGCTACAGTCTGCTTCTATCTTCTTCTGTTGAGAGACACCGGGCTTTTATTTCTAGTTATCAGCTATGATGAATAGAGCTGCTATAGACATTTTCTGTACAAGTCCTTTTGTGAATATACGTTATCCCGGGTAAACGTTTGAGATGGAATGGTCAGATCATAAGGCAAATATGTGTTTACTTTTATAAGAAACAGCTGGGTACCCCCCTCCCACCCCCGTGCAGGAGTGGTATGAATGATGTATTTCCAAAGCAACATGTAAGAGTTCCAGTTGCTCCACAATTTCACCAAGATGTGGTATTGTCAGCGTGTTTTGTTTTAAATTTAGCTATTCTGGCAGGGGTGAAGTGACGTTGTGTTTGAATATGCATTTCCCTGGTGACTTTTGATCTTGAGCGCTTTTCCTACACTTGTTGGCTTTGTGGATAATGTTTTTTAAAATCATTGGGCCGTTTTTTTTTTTCCCCCATGGAGCTTGGAAATTTACAGGGTCTGCTAAATGTTTGTTGAAATAAAATGAGTGGAAACTGCCTCCAAGAGTCCTTCCCAAAGCTTTTGTGCTGATCCAAAAAGACTTTGTTGGGGGAGGTCATGGAGAGGGCATGACCCCAGCTGACCAGAGCTGGAATGTTCCCTCTGCCCCCGCCATCCCCACAGCTGGAGCCACTAAAAGGAAGCCGCCTGGAGAGTGAGGGGTGGTGGAGACCATCCTGGCTTGTAGACATGGCAGAGCCCCGCTAGGGTCCTTCTGGAAACTTAGGATTCCCGTGGTAGGTGCAGAGATTCACGGGTCTCGCAGCACCCAGGACAAGCCCCGCGAGTAAGTCCCCTTGCTTATTAACCCCTCCGCCTGCCTGTCTGGAGGGGCCCCGAACTCTCTCTGTCCTCCCTGTGCGCACTGGGCCAGTTTGGGAACCAACACATGTCCAGACTTTGGAGGTTTCAAATATTTCCAATGCATTGCATTCTATCGTCACCCCTAGTTGATAGATTAGGAAGCTGAGGCTCAGAGAAGTGAAGTGATTTGCCCGAGATCACACAGCACCTCGGCAGCACAGCCCAGGTCTGTCCCCAGATTCTGGTCTAATTCTCTGCCTAATTCAGGGCTCCCTGGACCACCTTGCCTCTCGTGGCTCTGAACCCCAAGCCTCAGTTGTTCCACCTGCAATGCGAAGGGGCCGATGAAGGTCAATGTCGGAGCCCCTCTTGTGTCTGGATTTGTTTGTCTGGAAGTGGATGGGTTTCACGGGCAACTCTTCATCCAAGGCCGGGGAGGAGGGTGAGGGGAAGGGGGTGTGCCCCAAATCCCAAAGGACCAAATCCAGCCTAGGACAGACTGTCTTTTTTTTTTTTTTTTTTTTTATTCATGAGAGACAGAGAGAGAGAGAGAGGCAGAGGGAGAAGCAGGTTCCCAAGGAGCAGGGAGCCCGATGTGGGACTCGATCCCAGGACCCTGAGATCATGACTTGAGCCGAAGGCAGACGCTTAACCATCTGAGCCACCCAGGTGCCTGGACAGAGTATCTTTTATGCTCGTTTGGTTGGAAGTAGTGGGATCTGCCAGTGACCCAGTGCCTGAGATCTAGTAATCTGTTCATCCATTTCTTCAGCTTATTTTTTGCACGCCACTACATGCCAGGTGTGCAAGGAGAAGGAAAGGGCCTGATGTCATGAAGCATCCCTCCTAGGGGGCAGCGAGTGGGTCTAACGGCAGGAAAGCCGCGGCCTCGCGACTCCAGGGCTGCCGGCCCCTCCCCCAAAGCAGGGACACTTGATGACAAAGTAGCAGTTAGAGTTGCCCTTTCCTGAGCCGACAGTTCCGAGGAGGAGAGGTATAAGGTGACATCTCCGTGGCATCTGGGTTGCATCTGCTCAGGGGCAATGATATCCTTTTGCACTTTCTTGTGTGTGTGTGTGTGTCTGGCTCTTTCCCATGAAGTCTTGCCTTCCCTTCCTTTCAGGGTGCCAGGTGTTGGGGGTTCAACAGTGGAGAAAACACACATTGTCCTGCCCTCCTGCAGCTTGTGACCTTTGAGAGAGAAGAGCAGTCCCTGGGTCATACCATCTACGTACCATCACAACTGTGAGAAGAGCTGCAAGAATGCACCATAAACACTGCCCTGGGAGCATCACGGAAGGCTTCCTGGTGGAGGAAGGCATGTGTGAACTGAGCTTAGAAGAAATAACACCTTCCCATGGGTCAACAGAGTGAAGAGTGGAAAGAACACTCCAGGCAGAGGGCATGGCATGGGCTTCTGTGACTGGAGGGCTCCTGGTGTATTCAAAGACTTGATGGATATTGCAGGTCACGCTCCTCTCTGTCCCTGCAGTGGGTGGCACGCCGGGCTCTTAGTAGGAACCTATTTTGCTGGGTCAAACGGAGCCCAGCTCTTCTCTTCCCTCCTGATGGCAAAAATGAGAGCACCGGGCAGTATTTGAAAGGAGAGGTGGCCTCATCTTGGTAAGTCCATCGGATCTTCTCTCATTCACTTTATCCTAATTAAAAATACTGATGGGTATCATATATTAGCACCGACTCCGTGCCAAAGCCTGTGTCCAGTATCTTACCATGCACTTCAAACCCTGATCAGCCATGCACCAAAAACAGTTGTGCTAACCCGTCTTGCACAAGAGGAAGCTGTGAGGTGGTGTGCCCATGCAATGGGACTGGGGAGGAGCCGCGTCAGGATTCTGGTCTGTGTGTCTTCCAAGCCCATGCCCTCCCCCTTCCACCTGCCCCTTGCAGACTGCACCTTGCCTGGAGGTAGGGAATGGGGGGCTGAGGTGGGGTGTGGGTGGTTCCAGTTAATCTGCTCAAGGTAAATTTAGTTCAAATGGCTTCCTAATGAATGCCATCCAGCCAGGATCTCAGCAAGATCCTTTATGGAGTAACTGACAGCCAGAGATTGCCAGTACAAAGCAATTAATATGGAGTAATGATGAGTGATAAGAGATGAAGATCTAAAGTGAACTATTCAATGACAATATCATTTTATTGTCTGCTTCCCTTATGCGCACTGACAGGAAGAGAGTTGACAAGATAATTTTATAAAACTCTCTGACACTTCCTGTTAACTCCCCTCCATTAGCTTAGTATGATAATTGGCAGACACAGACACACGGGACTAGGAAACACTCCAGAAGGACCAAGAGGTGCTTCAGAGAGGGACACTGCACCCTGTGTCTCCTTGGGCTCTGAACTCCAGATCAGAGAGTCTGCATGGTGTGCTCAAAACTGTGTTTGCTTTGACAAATCTGGCAGTGGAGAATACGGGCAGAGCAGGGAGAAATGGGCTTTCTACCTCCCATCCTTTATGTTCTTACTCCTGTCTGGTATACCTGCCTCCTCCCCTCTGCTTGCCTAAATGTTACCCATCCTTCGAAGCCCAGCCAGAATTCCTTCACACTTCTGACTCTGAACCTATACTCGGAGGTGGGAACTTAGAGTTCACGGTCAAACTGTAGTGTGAGAGCAGGGGTCTACCTTTCTACTTTCCTGGGCAATCCTCTGGGTCAAACCCCTTTGTTTTATGTCGGGAAGCCCGAGCCCAGAGAGGCCAGGGCTTACAGTGAATGAAACTAAGGTTGGTTGAGTCATTGGAATTGGTTTCCTAAAACTTGATTTTTAAAACTGTGCCTCAGTTCTCCAAGTGGCACGTGGAAACCTCAGTGTGAGGGGATGAATTGTGTCCCAGCCCCAAATTCGTTGTTGCAGCCCTTACCCCCAGTGACCGCATTTAGAGGTGATTCACTTCAGATGAGGTCCTTGGAGTGGGCCCTGATGCATGACGACTGGTGTCCTTATAAGAGGAAATTTTGATACAGGCATGGAGGGAAGACCTGGGGAGAAAATGGCCTTCTACAAGCCAAGGAGGGAGGCCTGGAACAGATCCCTCCTTCATGGCCCTCAGGAGGAGCCAACCCTGCCCACACATTGAGCTCAGACTTCCAGCCTACAGATCTTTGAGAAAAGAATCTTCTGTGGTTTATGCCACTCCATCTGTGGCTCTTCCACTGTAGCAGCTCTAGCAAAAGAATACCATCAGCCAAATAAGTCACGATCATATAGCTAATAGCAATACCAATACTTGTCCTACTATGCGCAGCATTCTCCTTGAGAGCCTGCCCTATTATACACATTAGCTCAGTTATTAGTAGTCTCTTCCCTCAACCGCAATCTAGGTTTCTCTGGTCCAAGAAGTAGAATATTACTGCGGTCCAGGTGCAGTGGGCAATTGTCGAGAGGCAGAATAGGTGAGTTCTGGAGCAAGGCTGAACCCCAGCCTCTGTCTGGAGGAGGAGAAGGCAGGACAAAAGGGTTGTTTCAGTCAGATGGCTTGATGTTTGAAGAGACTGACTCCTACCTCCGAGCATTGAGATTGCATTTCCGCTGAGCCCTGGGCCGTGTGGGTGAGGGAGATGGTCTTCCTGTGTTTTCCTGGAGCCCAGAACATCTCCAGGAAGAACTGGAAGTCACATCATGTGCAACTTGATAGTTGCTTCCTTTGGGCACTCATTCATTCATTGGAATAAACATTTAGAGTAACCTTTGCAGTGTAAAGAAAAGAACATGTCTTTGGATTAAAATCTTGGCTCTGCCATGTGATGGCAACATGACCTTGGTTAACCACTGAACCTCTCTGAGCCTCGGGTGGGGTTGAATTAAGGTAACCAGATCCCATTCCTGCTGTTTACCCCCTGGTGACTCTGACCTGGGGTCTTAAGGTAGTACAAAGTAGATAGAGACCTGTATGACTCAACCAAGTTGAGGAAATTGTATTGAAATGATGATCCATCGGGTAGAAATAGCTGTATCACTAAAAGTAATGAATGCCCACCATATTTTATATAAATTAAGTTCCCTTCCACGTTGCAGTATCTCTCTCCCTCCCTTCCTTCCCGCCTTCCCTCCTTCCTTTCGTTTTTGCAACCAGCCTTTTTCCCTCACCCTAGCAATTCACCTCCTCTGTGGGTTGAATCGCGTCCTTTCCGAAAGGAGCATTGAGGTGGGACCCCCTGGTGTCTGTGAATGTGACCTTATTTGGAAATAGAGTCTGGAGATGCCATTAAGATGAAAGTCGTCCCTCCACTATGACTGAGGTCCTGATAAGAAGAGGAGAGACACAGAGGGAGCCACTGGAGGAGAATGCCACATGAGGGCGGACACACTTGGAGGGAGGTTGGCCAGCCTACAGGGGAGGCAGAGATGGGACCCTCGCTTGATTTCAGACTTCCAGGTTCCAGAACATGAAGGAGTAAATTTCCATTGTGTGAAGCCACAGTGCTTGGGTTAGTTTGTTACAGCGGCCCTAGGAAACTCACACACTTCCTCAGGCAGAGTTTTCCTGGGGACCCATGTCATGCCGGCATCTTGGCTTGCTTGCCTTTTTGGCTCAGGGGTTGGTCTCTTACTGGCTTCACCACCACCTCAAAAATTTCCTACCACTGAGAAGATCTTCGAAATGTCTAGAGGGGAAGCTTGCAGTGGGTCACTATGCATGAGTGACTTTCTTTAACCAAAGAGTGGCCTTAAGGGAAAGCCAGCCCAGGGCTGTCTCTCTTCTTTTCTTTTCTTTTCTTTCTTTCTTTCTTTCTTTCTCTCTTTCTTTCTTTCTCTCTCTCTCTCTCTTTCTCCCTCTCTCTCCCTTTCTCCCTCTCTCCCTCTTTCTCTTCTTTTTTATGGTGGAATTGATTGACCTTGGAGCAGAGGAAATTTACACTAAGCCTTCTGTCTCAAAAGCTCATGAAAATTGTCTTTTAGTATCTGTCCTGGTGGCGGGGTCGTTCCTCCCATCCAGAGCCTTCCCGGCCTCAAGCGGTCTTGATTCCAGATCATTTGTGGGACAAGGCAAGGTTTTACCTTGTCTCCAGTCTTATTTATTAGCACATTACAACCACTAATCACAATTAAAAATAACGATGCCATCAAGATTATTCAAATCAGAGACGACCAATTTCAACTATGATTACTTGTAGATGGAATTATGGGTCTTGCTCTCTCTCCTGCACTTGTAAAGGACTCAATTCTTTCGGTGATTCCCCCATCCCCCATCAGACTCTTGAATTACACAGGGAATTAACTTAATATGTAAAGTCACTTCTAAATGAACCTCGTCCTGCTACTTTTGCTTTGCTTGCCCTCAAGTCCCTGTATCTCCCTTGGTAGCCTTCAAATGTCGAGGCAGGGCATTCTGAGGCCAACATCTGGTATTGTTCTTGTAAACAACATTTTTTTTTCCCCAGGTAGATGCTTCTCGGGGTGAGTCAGTGCTTTGCTCAGCTGGGTCATTTACATGGAAATGGCATTCTGCACTTGGTACTTCCAATATGTAGGATGTTTATTCTTAGAGCATCCAGGATTTTCTCACAGTATCAGATACAGAAGACAAAGTCAGACTGTGTCTCTGTCTGTCTGTCTGTCTGTCTCTCTTTCCAGGTTTCTTCTGTGGCGGGGGTAGCATCTCAAGAGAAGCTTCTCTAGACAGGGGAAATTTTAGCTGACACCTGAGGGATGGGAAGGAAGCAGATTTTAGGGAACCTGGGACGCACTTGCTGTGTTTGAGTAGCAGAGAGGGCTGGGTCAGTGGTAGAAGAAGGGGCAGATCGTGCAACATTTTGCAGGCGCACAAAGAACGTTGGGTACCAGCTCCTGGAATATGGAGTGCTAGAGAATTCATTGTCATTGTCTGAAACAGGCATGCGTATGTGGGTCACCCTTCCTGC
Organism: Leptonychotes weddellii; assembly: GCF_054177405.1. Taxonomy (NCBI): domain Eukaryota; kingdom Metazoa; phylum Chordata; class Mammalia; order Carnivora; family Phocidae; genus Leptonychotes; species Leptonychotes weddellii. The sequence continues at coordinate 29,390,107 of NC_138373.1, forward strand.
TGATGAGACAATAGCTCTCAGCACAGGGTCCCCTGGGCCCTAGGAAGGAGAAGCTCAGGGTACTTAGTGCTGCCCCCGAGGCACAATGCAAGCCACTCTGCCTTGGTGTCTCAGAGCCACTGGGATGGGGATGTATCCACCTTCATAATCCCCTGGCTCCCGTTACACCCACTGTCCCTGCTTTTGATTTTCAGGACTGTTCAGCCCCCACCTGCTCCGCTTTCTGTCTACAAACTTGGATCTCCTCTGCAATGTCAAGGTGCAAGGACCACAAGACTGGGAGCCAAAAAACGTGAGTTTGAATCCCGGCTCTGACACTTACTAGTCTCGAATTTCTGTGTGCTCAATTATAAAGTGGGGCCAGTGACACTGTGTCATGGAGGATGCTGTTGGCTGCAGGTAATGGAAAACATATAAAAGCAGCTTACACCACAAGTCTGGGGCATTGTGGTTCTGGAGGTGGTTAATTCAGCAGCTTAGTGTTATTAAGTAGTCAAGGTCTCCCCTGCCCCCTTCTGTCTTTCGGTTCAGACATCTATAGATACTGGCTTTCCTTCTTAGGCTGCATCCCACCATGCTTTCAGATAGATGCTGCTTATCTAGGTGTTAGGTGCTGAGGACAACACCCAGAGGCAGCAAAGAAAACATCCATGCTTTGAGTCTTGGTGAATGAGTATACATACCTTTCTCAGAAGCTTTGCAGCAGCAGATTTTCCACCGTAGTTTAATGGCCAGAGCTAAGTCATATGCTTGAACCCGCTGCCATTGGGTTAGAGAAATCAAGACTCACCACTTGGGCTGGGGAAGAACACAAATCATACAGGACTGCATGGAGGATGGTGAACAAGATGGCGGTTCTCTTAGGAAGGAGGTTGGCTATTGGGTAGGTGACCAAGTGTCTGACGTACAAATCGTCCTGGAGGATTGCCGTGAGGACAAATGAGATGATGTGTTAAAGCCTAGTACAACATTAGACTCATAATAGGTGCTCGTTAAATGGTAGGGATCATTATTATGGGGAACCTTCAGTGTTTTCTTCTTTTTTTTTATTTTATTTTATTTTTTAATTTTTTTAAAGATTTTATTTATTTATTTGACAGAGAGAGAGAGACAGCGAGAGAGGGAACACAAGCAGGGGAGTGGGAGAGGGAGAAGCAGGCTTCCCGCGGAGCAGGGAGCCCGATGTGGGGCTCGATCCCAGGACCCTGGGATCATGACCTGAGCCGAAGGCAGACGCTTAACGACTGAGCCACCCAGGCGCCCCCAGTGTTTTCTTCTTGAAAGCTTCTCCAGTCCTTTCTGGATGGAATGACTGAAACCTCCTTTGGTATTCTCACAGAACGCTGAGCACGTCTTTATGTTGGGTGGAGTGAAGGCGGCATCTGAGTTCAAACCACATACTGGCCCTCTACCGAATTTCCAGATGGTCGTGGAACTTGATGTTTAGTTATGCGTTTCTCTGATGTCCTAGTACTTGGCATGCAGTGGGTGCTCAATTAATGTGATCTGACCTGAATATAACTGTGTTGAATTCTGAAAGGTGCAGGGGAGGAGAGAGAGGGAAGAATATCCCTCGGAGAGTGAAGGCCCAGCCTCGAAGGGCTTCTAAGAGTGTCAGAGCCTCTAGCAATAACTTGGCCACACTTAACCTCATGTTTTCCAACTCTGCTCTTGCCTTGGCCAAGCATTTCTGGTGTTGATTGCTCCTACCAGTGGCAAAAAGGAGACATGGCTGCCACTTGGCTGCCCCTTCTCTTACTCACCCTTCCCTGCCCTACTTGCTGGTTTTACATATTGGCTTTAATGTGATCAATATTACAAAATCCAGTAAAGGAATTTAAAAAATAGGAATTTATTAAAAAAGAAAAGGTGACAAGTGATAAAATATCAGAAAGGGAAGGTGGATGGATTGGGGCTTCCAAGGCAGGTGAGCTCCATCTCTGATCAGGCATGCCCCCTGCCTCCAGGCTGGACATGAGGATTCCAGGGACCTTTCTGGCAGTCGATACATGGGGAAGGGGCCACCCTGGTGCCACCATGCTTTCTGTCTTGCGTTTTTGTCTCCTACCACGTGGAGTAACCTTTCTGTACGTGGCCGACTGGGAGTCCTATTCTCCTTCCAGAGGATCAAATTGAGGTCCATGAAGCATTTTATTTATTTACTTTTTTTTTTCTTACATTATATGAATGGAATCAATAAACCTTCTGGATAGAATCCAAGCTCTTTAACACGACACAAGAGGAACTCTTTCTGTAGGCTCGTGCACACGTGAGCCATAATGAACATTTTCTGCTCTCTCTCCCCTCTGCACCCTGTGTATGTTGACACCTCCACCCGGAACACGTGTCCCAGAACCTTCCAGGTGAATGCACATCTGGGTAGTTCCATCTCATACTTCACGTCTCTGCTCTGATGTCACTTTCCCGAGACGCTGCCCCCTCTTGTAGGAGTAGGAATCCCACCCCTTGGCTCTCCAAACCCTCACCCTGTAGTTTACTCCCTTGTAGCAGATTTAGGACACTCTTCTGTGATCGTCTTTTGCTCTCCTGCCAGCCAAGCCCCTTACAGGCAGGGCCTGGATTTTGTTCTTTCTCGTACTCCAGCACCTGACGCCGGGCACTGCACTGAGCAGGAGCCCAGTCAATGATTGCATGTTGACTGAATGCATGACGTCATCAGCATGAGTAGTGGATGCGGCTCCGGAGCGGTTCCTCTGGGAACACATCCTCGTGTTGTTTTCCAGATGGAAACTCGGCAAGGTGATGCCGTCTCCCTCTGACTCTGTCCCTGCTCAGTCATTCCTCCGTTTCCGTCATCAAGTGGATTTTGAGCACCTGCTCTGTAGCAAGGGACACTTTGGGCCATAGGGACACAGCAAGCGAGACAGATGTGGTGCCTGGCTTCATGGGACTTCTTCTAGGAGTTGGTTTCTCTTCGCTACTCTATTGCCAGTGTCTGTCATGGTTGTTGGCATTCGCTAAATAAAGTAGACAAGCAAATGATTTCAGGGCACACACACATCAGGATGGGCTTTATGTGGGGAAAGAGCAAATGGTCTTATTTCACCTAGAGGAAGAGGGCTTTCAAGGGAGAGACGGAGTCAGGCCAGAGATGCAGCTGTGAAGACAGCGGGGTCACTGTGGTGATGCCATGGGATGTGCCTGGGCTCCGGGTTCATTTATAGCATGACGGCATCTCTGACAGTCACTGTGACCTCTTTACACATCCTTTTCTGCATCTGGAAAATGGGGATGATGAAGAGCCAAGCTCTTCGTGTGTGTGAGAATTCAGCGAGCCAGTCAGCCCCAAGCTTCCAGCGTAGAGGGAGCCATTATTAGATGTGAGCTTATTGTAAGGATGAGTAGAGGCTTAAAATGATATGTCGGGCCTGGGAATGGCCGAAGGTGGTGTGCGTGCACGTGTGTATGTGTGCGCACATGCGTGTGTGGGGCCACATGTGTGCTGGGTGCACATGTGTGCATGCACACACATGCATGGTACACGTACACGTGTGGTGCATGTGCACATGTGTTGTGTGCAGATCTGTGTTTAGTGCATGTATGGTGTATTTACATGTATGTGCACGTGTTGTGTGGTGTGATGTGTGCATCTGCACATGTGTATGTGTGTGCATGTGTGTGTTGTGTGTTGTATGCACATCTGTGTGGTGTGTGTGGTGTGTGTCATATGTGCATGTGTGTTTTGTGTGTGGTGTGTGGTGTGCATGTGTTGTGTGTGTTGTATGCATACCTGTGTGTGGTATGTGTGGTGTATGTGGTGTGTGTCATACGTGCACGCGTGTGAATGTATGTGATGTGTGTGTGTGGTGTATGCATGTGTGTTGTGTAGATGTGTGCGTGTATGCACGGGGTGTTGCGGGGGGAGGCTGGACAGTGGGCAGGGGTCAGGCTGTACTATTCTCCATGCTGGGGGCGTGGCTGGCCTCAGTCGGGAGCCACTAAGGATTACACAGGGGCAGTGGCCTAGTCCTATCTGTCCACATAAGAGAGGAGGAGCACCTTACCCTACACAGTAGCAGTAGGAATCCTTTGAGACAAAGGAAAGAAAGAAGAGAGGAGGGGCGCCTGGGTGGCTCAGTTGGTTAAGTGACTGCCTTCGGCTCGGGTCATGATCCTGGAGTCCCTGGATCGAGTCCCGCATCGGGCTCCCTGCTCGGTGGGAAGTCTGCTTCTCCCTCTGACTCTCCCCCCTCTCATGTGCTCTCTCTCTCTCATTCTCTCTCTCAAATAAAATCTTTAAAAAAAAAAAAAAAAAAAGAAGAGAGGGAAGGAGGAAAAGAATCCTAAAGAACAGAGAGTGGCTGGGGAAGAGAGAGCAGAGAAAAGGCCAGAAAAATGGCCGGAGCATCTGGCTAGTGCCAGGCTCTTGCTCTGGTTTAGTGAGGAGTCCCAGGGTGGGTGTCAGGGCTCAGGAGGAGGGAGGGCGTTGTCACAGTGATTTACAGGGCTCCCTCTCTGGAGCCTGGTTGAAGAGGGAAGCATGAACTCAGAGGCACCCTCCCCCAGACCAAAGACTCAGGGCCTATGGATGGGCTCCTCAGGGTGCTCCCGAGGCTTCGGGCTGCCCTGTCAGTTACGGGGACCAAATGCAAGAGCAGCTTGCCCTGGGGGGTGCTTCGTCGCCTCTGGACATCCGGCTGATCTCTGCACAGGCTGTCCCTGCAATGTCACAGCCAGGCTGACTGGCCTGGCCCAACCCCCTTCCCTCCCGGCAGTCCATCCAAGGATATTTTTCTAGCTTTAATTTATTTTTTAATTTACAAGCCTGTTAATAAAAGGAAAACTTGCTCCTTGCCCAACTGTCACTCAGCCTCTACTCGTCTCCTCTCGTCTGGGAAACTCACCGGGAATGCTGGCTCCTTTCTCCCTGCACATAAAAAGGTTTATAGATCTCCAGTTCCCCACAACTCAGCCCAAAGTAGCTCTCACTTGACAGTCTTCAGAAATCAACACCGTTCCCCCTTCTACCAAGCTGCCCGCCCATGCAAGGTCAGGCTTCACTGTAGGAAGGAGCCCAGTGTTTGTATTTTGCTGGCCGGGGCTGGGCTGTTTCTCCTTCAGAGGACACCTCCATCTTGGGGAGGCTTGGAAATTTTTCAGGGTGTGACAACAAGCTGATCCTTGTCAAACGGACCTGCTCAGGGCTGAGCCGCGACAGGGGGCTTGGATGTGAGAGAGGTGTCTGGGATGTTGGTACCCCCACCTCCATTTTATTTCAGGGCAGGATCATGGGAAGGATGGCTGTTGTGTGTGTCCAGTCCCTGAGCTGTATGCCTCCATCGCGCACAGCTAGCCACGGGCTGGGCCCGTCCTCCCCGCAGTCTCCCTGTTTATGCTGTGTGTCTGTGGCTGGAGGACTCAGGTGTTTGGTGTACCATTCAACATCAAAAAAATGAAGAAGGAATTGGCCTTAAGCTGGGTTTTGCAACTGCCATGCTATGAGCGTGAGTCCAGATCACTGTGATCACAGGGCTGTCCTGCACATGATAGGATGTTTAACAGCATCCCTGGCCTTTATCCATTCGATGGGCCCCTACCCCACCCTTCTAGTTGTAACAGCCAAAAATGTCTCCAGACGTTGCCAAATGTCCCCCAAGAGGGGGAGGATCAACCTTCCCTGTTGAGAACCACGAGTTTAAGTCATTCTTGATGGGGGGTGATTCAGCATCCAGTGGGGCAAAAATTGGACCTTGGGTGTAAAAAAAAAATCATTCTTTCAATGCATAAAGCACACACAGGCATATGGTAGATACACAGATATGCAGTGTATATGTGGTATTAAAATTTCATGGGGGCTTGTGATTAGGGAAAAAAAAAGTTTAAGAAAGGCTCTTCAGGGGAGAGCTAATGGAAGAGAAAGATGGAGGGTCTAAAGACATAAAAATTGAAGCAAGTGTAGGCTTGTTTTTCTATCTGTCTAGGAGCTACTTTCTTCTTTTTTTTAGATTTTATTTATTTGAGAGAGAGAGAGCGAGCGAGCACATGAGCTGGGGGAGGGGCAGAGGGAGAAACAGACTCTCCACTGAGTGGGGAGCCCGATGACACAGGGCTTGATCCCAGGATCCTGGGATCAGATGCCTAACTGACTGAGCCACCCAGGATCCCCTGGAGCTACTTTAAGTATGGGAATTTACCCTGTTCAGTTTTGAGCTGATGGAAGTTATGTGGATTTTTGCCCCAAATGTCATTGTCAGAAGCCACAGGGATATTAATGACCATGGCAGAGTCTTCTGATTTCATGAGGCCCTTCGTTGTCAGATTTCATCTCCTTTTAGGTTGAGCTTGTTGATCCCTGGCATCGCCTTGGGAGGAGAGGGAGGGAGCCATGAGGTATTGAGTATCTGCCATGTGCCAGGCTTTGTGTGGGGGATTTATGTCCATCCCCATATTAACTCTCTGAGGATGGAGTATCACCATCCCCAGCCTATGCAAGGCTGAGAGCACTTTGTATCCAGCAAGTGGTGGAGGACAGAATTCGGTTTGGAGTTGAGAACAACTATCCAAGTGAGAAGTCTGGCAGAGGTCAGAGCAGAAGATCCATGAATACTAGTGCATTAGTCTCCTTGGGGTTTCTCTTTTTTAGTATACCAACTGTAGTTGGCTATAATGAAAAGAAGAATAACAAGCGAAGTTATGATAGGTCAGTTTGAATCTGTCTACTTCTCCCCCATCCCTTCCTCAAATTTTTATTAAACACCTTCTGTATCACATGCTTTCTGCCGCGTGAAAAAGACAAATGGGTCCCTGCCTATGTGAGGCTTAGAGTCTGATTCCGCTCTGTCCAAACAGCAGCCACCAACCACATGTGCCTCTTCACCATGTCAACTGTGGCCCATGAGCTTGAGGAACGGAATCTGTAGTTTTACTTAACTTTAAAAACTGTGACTCGATTCAGTTATTGAAAAAACTGGTACGAATGCTTACCACAACTTGTCAGTCTATCAACTATAAATTTTATCAAAGCTAATTACAGATCAACTATTTCCAGGGAAAATGTAGCATCTGAATTGAGATGTTCTATAAGTAGAAAACACACCCCACATTTCAAAGGCTTAGTACAAAAAAGAACGTAACTTCTTTCATTGGTCATTTTGAAAATACTGGTTACGTGTTGAAATAATAGATTTCAGATATGTTGGGTTAAAATGCATTGATGTGAATTCCACCTATTTTTTCTCAACTTTTTATTTTATTTTATTTATTTTTTAAGGATTTATTTATTTAAGAGAAGGGAGCGAGCATGAGCAGGGTGCAGGGAGGGACAGAGAACGAGAATCTCAAGCAGACTCCCCACTGAGCGTGGGGTCCAATGCAGGGCTTGATCCCACCGCCCATGAGATCATGACCTGAGCCGAAACCAAGAGTGGGATGCTCAACTGACTGAGCCACCCAGGTGCCCCAGAATGTCTTATCTGAATCATCTGCCTCATACACAGAGGCTGCCTGGAGTTTCCCTCTCCCTCTCTCTGCTACCCCACCTCTAAAATAGATAAATAAATCTTAAAAAAAGATGTATAAAGCACCTAAAATAATGCCTGGCACATAATAAGCATTATGTAAGTATGTATTAAATCTTAGAAAAAATATATTTGTGCTCTTCCTGCCCATCCCCATCCCAAAGTTAGCCAATATTAGGATCCATTGTGGTTCCTTCCATACTTCTGTCCTGGCCCATATAATCATGTATGGTTGTCGGTAATTGCTCGTTTTATCAAAATGTGATCATATTATATACACCAGAACACGACTTTTTTTTTTTTTTTTTACTTACGATACCTGGATTGTGGAATCTTTCTCTGCCAAGTTAATTGTTGTCCACAAATGACTTCATCATAATTCTGTGGTAGAATTATAAATTCTTATATGACCATTGCCCTATTAATGGCCATTTTGTTTGTCTGTCTGCTGGAAATTTCTGAGCATTAAAATGTTCCACTGGAAAGGCAGGGAGGAGGCCAACCTGATCAATTCTACTTCCCAACTTGAGTAAGCTTTGGGAGCTGAGCTACAGATTCAATGCATATGGCAAGAGGTTCATTTTGAGTTAAGTAACTCTCTGAAATCACCCAACAGTTAGGTAATTGACCCAATTTAATTTTCCTATAGAAGGACGACCGCTGGTTTGTCTGCTTGATCTACAGGTATGCCACCATGCATATTACACACCAGTCGGCTAAGTATGAAGCTATTATTACTAATTAAGATCACTTCCCCGCAGAACTTCACCTCCGCCACCGCACTAGCCCACCTGCCCACTTTACCCAGGATTCAGCCCTTCAGGAATGGTTCATGTGAGCCAAAAATCAATAGCTCAATTAACAATCAGGATTGGGGCTTCCAGGCAACAGAGATCAAGATCAATAACTTATGTTCAGTGAAATTAAAGGCAGTTGTTAAGTCAAGTGTTTAAAAGCTGCAGGCACAGACTGTGGGGATATCCATCAAAACCTGTTGGGCTCTTTCTCCCGGAGAGATCAAGAGTGCATCTTTCTTTGCCCCAACTTCCACATGGATGCATGCCTAATGAAGCAGGTACATCCTCCCTGAGTCTTCTCTGAAATAAATCCCTGGGCCCCGGGACTACCACGAGCATCTGAGCTGATCTGAGTGAGCCTCTTCTTTCATTAAGAATGATGCCGCAGGGCGCCTGGGTGGCTCAGTTGGTTGGGCGACTGCCTTCGGCTCAGGTCATGATCCTGGAGTCCCTGGATCGAGTCCCGCATCGGGCTCCCTGCTCGGCAGGGAGTCTGCTTCTCCCTCTGACCCTCCCCCTTCTCATGTGCTCTCTCTCAAATAAATAAATAAAATCTTTAAAAAAAAAAAAAAAGAATGATGCCGCAAAAGCAGACAATCCAGAACCCTCTCTGACATCTGTGGGGGGAGTAGAGTGAGCGAAGTTTTCCTGCATCTTTGGTTTGTTCCATCTGCCCTGCATCATGAACATTTAATCATTCACCTAACATTCAGTGAGCACTGACTCTGATCTAAGCTTGACTTGTAGACCTTTCATGAGTCGAACCCATCTATGGTTCTAGTGCTATTACTTGGAGTAGTTAGGATATGCTAGGACGGAAGTAATAAATAGCTCCAGATGTATGACAGAGCCACACGGCAGGAGTCTGTCTGCTCTTTGACAGTCCTTGGTGGGTATTCAGGTTGCAGGGACAGCTCTTCTGTAAGTGGAGGCCGAGGCTGCTTCTACCCTGTAGCTCCTCCATCCTTTAGGACCTGAGTATCATCTTCATCCAGCTAATGGAAGGGGCAACATAGCCCAAGGAAGGCACTTTGCTTCTTAAGAGCCTGAGCAACAGAAGAACCTTCAGTATTCCTGCTTCCATTACATGGCCTGGACATTAATCACCATGCTAGCTGAAAGAAAGGTTGGGAAGTATGGTCTATTAGGATGCCCAGGAAATAAAAGTGGGGAGAATAGATTTGGGGGATCAGCTAGCAGTGTCTGCCTCCTTAGCGTTACCTCCCCTTATGGATACCTGTAATTATACCTGCCCATCATGCCTTCCCTTTCTTTTGGTGCTAGAGTTTCTCTTTCCTTTAGGGAACTCATTCCATTGATGGGGTAGTCCACATGCCCTGGCCCAAAGATGTTGCCATGACCATCATAATCCCTCTTGGGATATTTCTGTTGGATCTACCAATAAAAAAGCCCATCTCTTTCCACTGGTGTTACTAAGCTGGTAGGACATGAGTCTTAGGCTGTCTTGTACATCATACCTGCAATTTGAATAACACACACCTAAGTCACAGAGAGACCATGTCCCATAATATCTTCTATGCTTCCTGGAAAGGGAGATGGGTCCTTGAGAACACTGGCTGAGTCCTTGGATCCAGTTGTGCCTGAAGCCAGTTATCTCTGAACTTTTCCAGAAAAAAATATCAATAGATATTCATAAATTCCTTGGCCCATGTGGGCCACTATGCTGACTGGACACCAATTCTTCTTTGATCACGAACCATTTCTATTCAGCAAAACAGAAATCTCATATCAATGGAACTGAATATATTCCTTCTTTCTTACTTAAGATGGTTTTTATTCTGGTTTCTACCAGTAGTAGCTGCAAGAATATTGATCAACGTCTTCCCAGCATACACTACTTAGAGACACGAGACACTCTGTTTTCACAGTAGAACATCTCCTCATACTCTGTTTTGCACTTGTGTTTACTTTGCTTGGAATCTTTCCCCCCTCTACTCCATCTGTTGGACTTGTCTTCATCTTAAATATTAATCTAATTCAGTTCTCTTCAATGCCATCAGTAGAAACAGGCTGTCTTTCATGGGCCAGATGAGTTGCTAGGCACCAGGAAACAGAGATGAATAGGATAGGAACTTGTGGTCTGATAGAGAGACAGTCACAGACACAAGGACCATACAGAGAAATAATAACTGTAATAATGAGGATTTGTTGAGTGCTTGCTATGTGCCAAGCACAGAGTTTCCAATGTTTATGTGTCTTCACAGTGGCCACATGCTACTTTCATTCCCATTTCATACACGATGAGACTGGGGCACAGAGAGGTTATGGAACTCGCTGGGAATCACTTAAACAGTCAGAGTTTGAACCTGGGGTGTATGACTCCAAGGCTCTCATTCTCAACCGCTGTGGACAACTGTCTGTAAGAATGCTAACACAGGTGAATGACTGGGGGAGGGTGGTCAGGGCACGAGGTGGTGCTGGCTACCATCTCTCTTGCTTCCTCATGAACTCCTTGATTTTGGAACAAGATCTCACAGCCTCGATTTCCTTAACTCAGCCTCAGTTCACCTAGTACATAGTCACCCTCTTTATCCAGGGTTGAGCAGAAGTTCTAAACATCTCTGATGGAAAAAAGGAATGCACAGTGGTAGACAGAAAGATTAGAAAACATGCATGGTCTTCCTTGACCACTGTGAGCTCAACCACTCTGGAATCTTCATATTCAACAGGAATAGTGGGCATTAAGATATGGCATGGCTGGCTTCTGAAAGTAACTATGACTGTGATGGACATTCAGGCTCAGGTTCCCCTAGAGAGGTCAGGTTCCAGTCAAGTGACACATCCTCTTCACACATCAGCCATCTTGGACATGATACATCGGATCCATAGCCATGTGACTAAACAAGTGGGAGCTAGCATTTATTAATGGAGAAGCACTTTACAGGCATTATTACTTCATCATCAAAAACTTTCATCCTTTCGTTCCTCTATGGTCAGTGCTTGGAGGAGGGGCTAGCAGGTCAGGGGTGCCTGTACTGATAACAATAATGTTACACAACACAATTTGCAAAACCTCAGCATACAAGCGAAAAAGGAGTTAGGTGCTCAGGCATCTAGGGGTCAGTTAAGAGTTGCCTAGGTGGGTCTGCTGATCTTTGCTGGGAATCAGCCAGCCATAGGCTGATCTAGTCTGGCTTTGGCAACATGACTGTGGTCCACATGCCTCTCATCTGTCAACAGGCTAGCCTGGGTGTGTTCCTAGGGTCATGACTGAGGCCCATGCCCATTTCAAGACTGCATTGTCTCATGTTTGCTCACATCCTATTGACCAAAGCAAATTGCATGGCTCAGCTGGGCCCAGGGTGAAGGGGCAGGGTGGGGGAGGACATTGCAAAATTATGTAACAAAGGGTGTGCCTATAGGAAGGGGTGAAAAGTCGGGGCCATCACTGCTTTGACCACAGTACCCAATAAATGTGTGTTGTATAAATGAGCGATGAACCCTCAAGGCTCTGAGAAGTTACAGAAGAGCCGGGATTACACAGTTAGTGCTCCATAGAGCTGTGTTCTAAACCCAGGCAGGATGAGTGACCCTGATGGGTGGTTTTGGAGGCCGCTAGAGGTCTGAGTCTCCCTATCATCTGTAGCATTTCCCCTGGTGTTAGTTGAGGCCTGGAGCTTCTATATCCAGGGACCAGAGCCGTTGATCCTAAACTCAAACCAGACGATCAAAGCCTCCATCCCTGGGAGAGAAGATATAGCAATGCCTACTAAGGGACCAGCAACTGGTTTCAAAGCCTCAAAGGAGGCCAGACATTAAGACAAATTTTGAAAGACAGAGAAGCTACATGTGTTCATTATCTGTAAGATGGCAAGAGAGAAATGCAGAGCAAGTCAGATGAAGATAATGTATAACCTACAGATAGCAACTGGCAATACTTAGGTGTATTTCCCTGTACCTATTTTCATTATTATTATTTACAAAATTGGAAGGTATTTTTTTTTTAAAGATTTTATTTATTTATTTGACAGCGAGAGAGACAGCGAGAGAGGGAATACAAGCAGGGGGAGTGGGAGAGGGAGAAGCAGGCTTCCCGCTGAGCAGGGAGCCCGATGTGGGGCTCGATCCCAGGACCCTGGGATCATGACCTGAGCCGAAGGCAGACGCTTAACGACTGAGCCACCCAGGTGCCCCTGGAAACCTTTTTCTTATTAAATATAGCATGCATATGGAAACGTACACAAAACAAAGGCAGACGCTTAATAACTGAGCCACCCAGGTGCCCCACAAAATTGGAAGGTGTTTTTGATACGGAATTTTAGCTTGAACATATGCCCTAAACATAGCTCTCCACCATTCCAAGCCCACTGAAAATAATATTTCCAGTGGCTGCAGAATATCCTTCTGTGTGGGACACAGTGTAATTCATTTGCCCAATTGTCAATGAATATTTATATTGTTTTCAACTTTTCCCTATTATAAATAATGCTGTGATTCCTAATTTGTAATTTCATAACTCTTTTCATTATGAAAGTGACAAGTGGCTGTACATAAAATTTTGAAAAAGGAACGAAAAATACCATCCCGTCAACACTATCAAAACACTTGTAACTATTCTACTTTTTCTCCTAGTCTTTTTTTTCACACATAATTGTATGCTCACCTTTTCCTGACTATAAAAATAAAATACGATGACAGCGCCAAAAAAGCAGGAACAAAAATCATCCATGATGCCACCATCTGGAAGCAATCACTATTAACCTTTTGGCCTATTTTCCCTTCTTCTTCTTCTTATTGTTACTAATTATTTCTTATTATTTTACATGACTGAGATCACGCTAAACCTGCAATTCTTTTATTCTTGTTTTTGCTTAATACTGTATCGGAGCCTTTCTCCTTGGGATGAGAAGCTTTACAAGGTAATTTTAGAAGATTTTTTTTTTTTTTTAAAGCACTAATGATTACAACCTAGTATTTTCCTGATTGCACGGTATCCCTCAAATAGATGTGTCATGATTAATTCAACATCCCCATTGGGGGACAGCGTTAGCTATCATGTTTTGCTGCCAGATTGTTGGAAGTAGAATTACTGGTTGTGGGCTGGAAGTACATGAACATCCTAAAGGCTTCTTTATGGACATGTTTCGATTCAGTGTACAAAGCTAGCATGTAGGGCACACCATACTGTGTCCTGATCTTATTTTGTTTTATTTTTAAAAAGATTTTATTTATTTATTTGAGGGAGAGAGAGACAGAGAGAGAGCACGCATGAGCGAGCACAATGGGGGAAGGGCAGAGGCAGAGGGAGAAGCAGACTTCGAGGTGCAGGGAGCCCAATGCAGGGCTCTTGATCCCAGGACCCTGGGGATCATGCTGTGTCCTTATTTTAACTTCTCTTCTTAGCATAAACATTTCCTCCTAAACATTGATCGCCTTGAAGGAAGGGATCCTCTCATTCATTTTTGTGTCCGCAGTTCAGTGACTGGCCCCCAAACTAGCTTTAGTATCAATTAGTAGCAAGAGCATCGATCGTGGATCCAGACTGCCTGGGTCCGCATCCTGATGGATCACTTCTGGCAGGTTCATGCAGGTCTCTGTCCTTCAGTTTCCTCATCTGATAAAGGGCGATGGAGAGAGTACCACCCCCCCGGTGTTTGTGAGGATTCAGTTCCTGGCTTCTAGCACTTCGTGCATTTGAGCTTCCATCATTCTTTTTTGTATTGAAGGGGTCCGTGTGTTGGTTAAAAGCACGGGCCTTCAGAATCATGCAGCCCCAAGTTTTGTGCAGCTTTAGGCCATAAAGAACTTCAGGTGAGACATTACTGCAAGCCTTACTCTCTTCATTGATACAATGGACCGATAATCCTACCTACCCACGGTGTGGCTGGTTCGTGAAGATGATAGGAGGTGATGTAAGTCAAGTGTGGAGCATGCTGCCTGGCAGCTAGGAAACGGTGGATACACGGGAATTCTGATAATTGCCAGAGAGGGACTACAGGCTTGCATCACATTTCTATTTGCGCTGATCACCAGTGTTTGGAATTTGATGTGTCCTTGTAGACAATGCTTTCTTTTACCGTCATAAACATCTACATGTGTGGGTACAGTCACTGTGGCTACTCTCATCGTTATTTTCCTCATTTCCTTTTTAACCCACCGGTGGCTTGGAGGTTCTCCCTTTGGTTTCTGTTCTGGACGTGGGTCCCTGCAGCAAGATGAGAGGAGATGTCTTCAGGGACCCTCCGCTTTGGCACGTTTGGTAGCCCTGCCCTGGGCCAGACGGGGTGTTTAGAAGCAGAGGGCTGTGGAGATGACCACGAGGAGCATCAGCTCCTTCACCATTTTGAGATGAGGGTGTCTTCCAGGCTGTTTTGTAAATATGAGGTGATGTAAGTAGCAAGGGCTTTGTACGGTACCAGTGTGGTAATTTTCCCAATCCCAGGGATCTGAGAGCTCTCTAAAACACTTGAGAAAATCTGCTGCGTTGTTAGCAGCCGCCTCATGTGCTAGGCTATGCTGTTCTTTTCCTAATTGCATTCTTAAAATATGTGCTTGATGAATAATCAGCCCCATCTCCTACTTTCAATTATATTTACTGTATAGCCTTTCCCAGGGGATCTATTAAAAACACACACTCATTAGCTCCACGAGTATTTTCACAAAATAAAATTGATATCTCTCCTCCCTGAGATTTTTTTTTTTTAACTGAGGGACCAGAGTCCTACCAAAAGCGTGGCAGAGGCAATGAAAGAGTTTGCCGAACAATCTCAGAGTGATATCAATTTCCCCCTCTTAATTAATTTTCTCCTTAAGCAGAGACTGACTTTGCAGAGTTTAAATTACGACTTTTTTTAAAACATTTTCGGCTGAAGGGTTAATTGCTCGCTTTCAAATGCATCATCTCGGGATATTTCTGCAGGAAAATTTCTAGCTTTAATGATTAGTCAAAAAAAATTTTTTTTCTTAACAAGAGCCTTAGACTGCTAACTTGTAAAGTGGTCCTCATCTCCTGCAGTGGTTCTCAGCTCTGTCTTCCCGTTAGAGCTGCCTGGGAGCATTTAAAAGATGCCAGTGCCAAGAGCCCCCACTCAGGCCAATTAGATCAGGATCTCTGGGCATAGAGCCTAGGCATCTGTATATTTTAAAACTCCCCTGGTGATTTTAGTTTGCAGCCGGGATTGAAAACCACTGATGTAGTGAGAAAGCCCTCATTTTATAGATGAGGAAATGGAAGCTCAGCCGGGTTAGCTGATTGCCTGATGTTATTCTGAGAAAGGGACACGGGGTACAGCAAGTACACCCCCAGTGCCCCACATGCAGGGTGCTCTTGTAGAGCTTCAAAGACATTTTCTTATTCAGCCCTTCTAATGACCTAATGATTTTTTAAAAAAAGATTTTATTTTTAAGTCATCTCTCCACCCAACGTGGGGCTCGAACTCAAGACCCCGAGATCAAGAGTTGCCCGCTCCACTGACTGAGCCAGTCACTCGCCCCCCTGATGATTTTTCTTAAACCCCATATTACAGGAAGGGAACCAAGGTTCATAAATGCTGAGTAACTGAACCGAGGTGATATTGTCAGAAACTCAGATGCACATTGGTTTCCTGATCCATAGTGTAAACGCATTTATTCCTCTTTAAACCTGTGTATATCGTCACTGGAATGTCTTTGCTACCTTGTTCACAGAGAGGCGTCTCAGGACTTCCCGCCGAGGGGCTAGCCAGTCACGCAGTGATGGCCGGAGTCTCTCAGAGTGCCTCTTTCCAGCAGGAGCTCACTATGTTTGTTCACTACGCAGTAAGTGCAGGGGACGTTCATCAGGATTGTCGGCTTTAAATAAAAGAGATCCTAGATCCAATTGCTTACCTGAAAGAGGCGGATAGTGGCTTACATCATTTCTAAGTCTAAGGATCCTGAGCCTAGGTGCTCCATTCCAATGGGAAGGAGTCTCATTGAACCCCAGGTCTTGTTCTGGTTTTCCTGGGTGTCCACTATGGCCTCCTGACAGATGGTCGTGGGCTCTGTGTGGAAAGGACTGTCATGGTCTTGTTGGCTGACTTTGAATCACCTGGCTGCCTCGGTGCCAAAGATGTGGTGGTGTCAGGTCTAGGTAACCTCCTGTCCAAGACTGGGAGGAGAGGCTCTTTTTCCAGGAAGTAGGGGTGGAAATGCTATCAACAGAAGCAGATGGATTCCAGAGAGGCAAAACCATAGGTGCCTGTGACATTGGTCTCGGAGGGGTCTGATTAAACTGTGAAAACTAGCTCTTGGGACAGCTGGATGTCCTCAAGAGCCCAGAGAATTGTAAGCTCTCCTGTTCTCCCCAGGTACCTGCCCAAGGCTTTGGAGATCCACCTTCCCAGGGGCCCACAGAAGAACTTACTCAGGCCTAGAATGCCCTCTGCATGAATTCAGAAGCCACTCATCCCCTCCTTTCTGCGCCAAGATAGAGATAAGGACCCACAGGGAAACCATTTTCTGATGGGGTTTCAATCATTCCAAGAATAAGGTTTACTTATCGTGTGTGTGTGTGTTTGTGTAGGTCCCCACATCCCCATAAAACCAGAATTGCTTAAGGCCCCATGAATTCAGTGTAAATCAGTGAGTCTTGTACATCTCCCACAGGATCTATTGGGTATGTGGCTAATTCATATGGATCTTAAAAAAAAAGTGTATTTGGGCGAGAGAGAGACAGACAAAGAGAGACAGACACACACACACAGGTATTGGGGCGCACTTCTGAGGAATCAGTAGGAACTTGGGTGCACCCAATGACACAGTTACTCTGAACATTTGATGAATAACAGCAACGTCATCATTTACTGCTCCGGCAATGAACATGCGCAGCTGCTGGAAATGTTTTTATGAGGCAGTGTTTTGAGAGAAATGAGCAGTGTGGTGACGGTTGAGTAGAAGCATCGGGAGGCTGAGCCTTGTAGCTGCGAGCTAGAGATGGAAGGTGCTCCAGCTCCCGAATCAGGCCACAGTGGTGGGAAGCAGGTGGGGGAGCAAGAGGCATCGAAGATATCGAGCTATTGGTTATGCAGTGTTCCAGAAAGGGAGACGAGTAAAGTGCAAGACATTCCGATAATCAGAAGACCAGGCGTATGAAAATGCTGATGGGGTGGATGAGATTTATGTACAAAAATACTCGGCACCGCACACTCACACCGCTAATGGTATGAGACATGGAAACAACTCAATTATTTCTCAATTATGAAACAATAGAGGATTAGATCAATTATGATTCATTCATTTATATGCTATTATGGAGCCATCACTAATGGTACTGTGGCGAATTTGCAATAAAATGGGGGAAATACTCTCGATCCATGAAACATGAGCAGGGTACACAACACAACATCATCTCACTCACACACTCTTGGTTCCATTTACTTTGGTCCCACTGTTTTCTTCTTTCTCAAGCATTTAATACAAGCATATTTTGTTTTTATGCCCTATGAAGTCAGTACCTCTACACGGTGGGAACTTTGGAAAGCATGGACAAGTGTAAAAAATATTCCATTACCTAGTGATAACTACTGCCAATGTTTTGGAGCATTTCCTTCCCATTTTTTTTGGTTGTTTTTTCTCACTGTGTGTGTTACCCTGGACTTCTCAGGTCTTCTGAATTTCTGGAAACACTCTGGCCTTTGCAATTACCATAGCTTGAGCCTCTATTTCTTAATCCGTGGGTGGCCCAGTGGATTGAGTGAATTCACTGTATTTTTCCTCATTCCGTCTCCTGAGATCTATCACCCCAAACAAGGCCACCCACCCCTTTCTGTGTATTTTCTCACCAAGGCTGTAGTGTGAAAAAGGTCTGGGATAAACTGGGGTAAATGACAAGAAGTGGTAAACGCCCCATCCTCCTGGGAGTTCATTGGCTCTTCCCCACAGCGGAGAATTCCTCACTGTCATGCTCACTGGTAAATTCTAGCCTTGCCCCAGCCCAACTGCTCTCTTGATCCTTGATCACCTCACATTCAGTGAAATAATGTTGGATGAAGGGAGTTAATCCTCTCTGTTTCACTCCATCTGGATGTATGTAAAGAGCCTTGAATTTCAAATCCAAACTGAAGAGACATTATTCCCCTAATATATATTCTTCTGTCCTCCACAGCAACCAAATTTTACTTTTTGAAATTACGTGTGTGCGTATATACATGTACAAACACACATGCACACACATGTGGATGTGCACACACAAAATAGCTATAAAGCACATGCACATATATGTGATACACATATAAAGAGTATATATAGTGTGTGTGCACATCTATACATTTTAATGGGAAAGTACTGCATATATTATTTTATAACTGATTTTCCACCTACAATATTTCATAGAATCTAGGATGCCATCAGATACAATAAACACTGTTCTTTCATATACCACTAAGGAACCAAAAAAACACCTTTGCCAAAAAATTTATGATGTGCCTTTGATTATAAGCTGTATCCTGACTTCAGTGATGGCACCATGTGAAAGCATATGTATTTTAGAATGAGTGAGACAGGGTTTGTCTTGATCAGCCATCGCCACAATAAAAGTACATAAAAATTACCCCCAACTCAGTAGCATGCGATGATAAGAATTGTCTATTGTGCATACCTATGCAGTTTTGCTTGGGGGTGGGGTGGGGGGAGTCTGAGCCATATGTGCTATTTTGGGTCCCAGGCTGAAGGGGCAGTGGCCTCCACGGTATGTCATTCCCTCGGCGGATCACTGGACTATAAGAGGACAAGCTGACGAAGCGTGCAGATTTCGCGCCTCTGATGGTATTATGTATTGCGAACATCCCTTTAGCCAAAGCAAGTGACATGGCCAATTTCAAGGTCAGGGTGTGTGTGTGGGGATATATATTCCACCCATCATGTCAAAGATGTGTATATAGAATACACTACTGGGAGTGAAGCCTTGAGACCAATAATTCAATCAATAGGTTATTTCAAAATCATTGTATTTTGTACTTTATGCCTTTTTGTAGCCTAGTTCATACTTTTTGGAACAAAGTAGATCATGATATACATAAAGTGCCAGGGGGAAAAAAAAAGACCAAAGTAAAAACACCGAAATGTTAACAATGGTTTTTTCAGAGATGGGATGAAAGACAGTTTTTATTTTCTTTTTTGTCCCTTTGATTTCTCTTAAGTTTTCTATGATGAGTAGGTTTTACTTTTAAAAGTCAGACAATAAGGGGTGCCTGGGTGGCTCAGTTGGTTAAGTGTCTGCCTTTGGCTCAGGTCATGATCTTGGGGTCATGGGATCAAGCCCTGCATCCAGCTCCCAGCTCAATGGGAGCCTGCTTCTCCCTCTCCCTCTGCCCCTTCCCCCTGCTTGTGTTCTCTTGTTCTCTCTCAGTCAAATAAATAAATAAATCTTAAAAAGTCAGACAATAAACCTACTACCTACATAATTCATGATTTCCTGTAAGAAGTTGGCATAGGAAACTAGTTAGGGAGACAAATAAGCAGCCATTTCAGAGGAAAATTCAGAGAAAAGGATTGGCTATTGGGGAGGGTGGCATCAGGATACACAATCATGCTTGTTCCCCAGTGTTAGAATAAGGGTGTGAAGCAGATGATTCAGATAAGACATTCAGGGGCGCCTCGGTGGCTCAGCTGGTAGAGTGTCCGACTCTTGGTTTTGGTTCAAAATCATGATCTCATGGGTCATGATCTCATGGGCACTTGCTCGCATGTGCCCTCTTTCTCTCTGTCAAATAAATAAATAAGTCTTTTTTAAAAAAAGATAAGACATTCTGATCCTGGGGAATGAGACAGCAGCATGTCTCTCAGGATGGGTGGGCCACATTGGAACTGGATTGGTGAAACCAGGTCCACTCATTAAAGATAGGCACCAAGGGCGCCAGGAAGATGTACTGTGTGCTCAGCCTCAGAGTCCTGAGCCTGGATGCCTGCCATCCTTCTTACCTCCAGTGAGAATTTGTCAGATGGCGGTGAGGCTGAACTTAGAGGTGGAGCAAAGGGACTTCAGTTGTGAGCAGAGTCGGTAAAAGGAAGCTGAGCAGGACCTGAACTGTATTTGCTAACATGCAGAGTGCGGTCCAACACCTGAGGAACCCCAGAACAGTGGCTTTTGAACTGTATAGTGCATCAGAATCACCTGGAGAGCCTGTGAAAATACAGATGGCCGGGCCCCCTCTCCAGAGATTCTGATTTACTAGGTCTGAGATGGGACCTGGGAATGTGTATTCCAAATAAGCGCCCAGGTAATGCTGATGCAGCTGTTCTGGGGACCACACTCTGAGAACCACCTCACTATGGCAACAGTTCTCACCTTGCAATTTGCACCGCCTGGAGAGCTTTTAAATATCCCAGTGCCTAGGCTGCACCCCAGACCAATTAAACCAGAATCTAGGGGTGGGACTCAGTCATCAGTATTTTTTTTTTTTAGAACTCCCAAGGTGAAGACAATGTGCAGCCAAGTTTGAAAGCTGCTGTTGTAAGGAGAATTAATTTAATCTGTTTAACTACTGAGTACATTGGCAGCAGGTACTAAATTAACTCATCACCAGCCACCACCCCTTTCTCTGTGTGCTGGGAGTTGAAATGGTGCCTGTGGAAATCTCCTGGAAGAGTGGAGCTTAAAACTTGGAACTCGACCACGTTCTTGGATCCCAAGGAAATTGGGCAGAGCTCTTGCCGTGGGGTTGAGGAGAGCATGAGTAGAAACTTAACCTGTAAACCGTCTTCATTAGCGTGGGACAAAGGTCATGGTCAGACGCGGGCTGCTTTTGTTGAAGAGTGAGACTGCGAATGATGCTGAGGTCTTACATGACACGGTGTGGCGTGTGCTTAGCAGGCAAAAGCATTTTGCCATCAGAAGGGTTCTGGGTCATCTCCTTACATCTTTGAAGTTGCCGTGGACGGATTAAAGGTATGTCATACAAGATGCTTCTCTAGCTACAGATTGAAGGCAGTAGAATTCGCCCCAGGTCTTGTCTGCTTTCTGTCTCTCCTCTTTCCACGAGACTTTCATTCTTCCAACCCAGGCATCCACCAAGTCCCATTCTGTAGAGTGCTTTTTTTTTTTAAATCCAAAATGGCAGCCAGCTCTTTTCCAATGAGGTATTTGCTTAAAGCCTACCTCCTCCCATGGGAAAAGTCTTACACCCTTATATCTTACCCCTTAATAAAGTGCACCTTGGAAATCAAGGAGCCTTTGTTAGTGTGAGGAATGGCTCCCGAATGGTGAGATTACAGGCTTGGGGAGCAGAAAGGAAACTGTCTTCAAAGACCATTAGGGGCTGAGTCATGTCTCCCAAAATTCATGTGTGTTGAAGTTCCTAACCCTTTGGGTATCTCAGGATATGACTGTGTTTGGAAATGGGGTCTTTAAAGAGGTAATTAAGGTAAAATGAGAACATGGATGGGCCCTGATCTAATATGACTGGTATCCTCAAAAGAAGGGAAAATTTGGACACAGACATGGACAGAGGGAGGACCATGTGGAGTCAAAGGGAGAAGATGGCTGTCTACAAGCCAAGGGGAGACGCCTCAGAAGAAATCGACCTTGATCTCAGACTCCTATTCTCTAGAAGTGTGAGATAATACATTTCTGTCGTGTAAGCCACCCAGGCTGTGGTACTTCACTATGGCAGCCCTAGGAAACTAATAGTAATTTGAATGGATGATTTTGGAAGAGGGATTCAACTTATTTTCAGTAGGACTGAACCAAATGAGTGGATATTAGGGTAGATGGATTGGGCTCGAGATAAATATAATTGAACATTCTCTGGCTGTTGCTAAAATAAATAACAACCCCCTTACATATTATCTGCCTCCATTTATGAGTATGGGAGTTCTGCTTTGTAATTGGGAGAGGAAATACTTTCTGCAGTGGAAAGAGAGACCCAAGAGGCGGGAATGATTTTGATCTTCACGGAGTCCTTTGGGCTTGTTTTGAACCCCTATGGAAAGAAGAGTTTAGATGCATAAGTTGGAAAAATAACAAAGAGTTGATGTAACCTATTTTAAGTACTTCCTTGGCAGAATGCCTGATACACAGAGACACTCAAAAATGTTAGGTACCAGCATGTCTACTATTCTCTGCTCCTCCTCTATCTTTGTAGCATACACCTCTTGGTGGGTCTTACAGGTTGACCAAAATTGCTCTTCTTCTGGAAACTTCCCATCTCCATCCAAAGAGTCATAAGGGTTGTGGACGATGTGATTTGAACCCTCTGCCCCAGCTTTATTGGACCAGGGGTGCTCATGTGACCCAAGCTGGGCCAATCACGGTCTCTTCCCGTGGAATTTGGAGTTGATCCTAAAAGACTCCGGCTTCTCTCAAGATGGTATATAGAAACTCAGGAGATGAGGCATACCCATAACTGTAATGATTACTTTTGCACAGGTGCTGCAGGTTTGAGAATCACTCTGAATATTAGAAATACAGGCGAGAAGTGGAGAGGAGTTAGTCACGGGTAGATTTTCATTTTTCAGCTTCTTCCTTTGGCCCCACTACATTCCTGCCCTTGAATCCTATCAGATCCCCGAGCCTTCTGACAACTTTTCCATCATGACTATTTCCTGAACTTGGGTGAAATTTGCTGTGATGACTATGAGGGCTATCACTTATTTATCTTTCCAGGTATACCAATGGTATAGTCTGGGTTCCTGTCACTTGCAGCGGGAGGTCACTGACTTAAAGCTCCTCGGTACCCTCCCGACCCCCCAGGCTGAGAGGACCTCTGCTCATTCCTCACTCTGAAGATTGACCACAGCTTTGCAGAGTAGCTAAATAGTCTTGTGGATCCTTAGTGAAGAAACTGAGGAAACTGGGTATTTATTTATTTATTTATTTAGAGAGCACATTGGGGTTGGGTGGGGGGAGAGGCAGAGGGAGAGAATCCAAAGCAGACTCCATGCTCAGCACGGAGCCCATCAAGGGGCTCCACCTCATGACCCTGAGATCATGACCTGAGCCGAAATCAAGAGTTGGACGCTTAAGTGTCTGAGCCACCAGGTGCCTCTGGGGGTCCCGTTTTAAAACCGGCATTCCAAGTGCCCTTAAAGTCATGGACTCAGTTTCCAATCCAGATTTAAACTAGAAGCCACCTGATTTGGCCCAAGAGGCGAATTAGGCTTGATTTGTCATTTATTCCAATCTGTTAAATTTAATTCCCAGCCTGACCCTACAGCTGGATGCTCCTAAACTTTAATGTATCCCGGTGGCCCATTAGCAATTTCCTTAAAGAAACACCTTCCTTAAAGAAATCAGGTGGCTGATTTATGCATGATTTGCAAAGATTAAAATGGGTTGACTCTGGTTCTGTTTTCTAATCCCTAAAATGAGGCTCTGATGTGGGAATGGAATGAGATTATGTACATACAGAATGTAGCGTGGTACTCCACAAAGGGAAAGAGCTCAATATATGTTATGAGCTGTTCCTGTCATCCTGTTAACATAGATAAGGCCACAAAGAAGATGCGCTGGGTCAGCCACCACCAGGATAGAGCACGGAGGACTGATGGGTGGACCAGGGTTGGTAGATTTTGTCTGTCCCTTTTTCAAAGCTGAGGGTTCATGGGACCCACAAGTTGCAACTTCTCTTGAGGCTTTATGTCTCCTTGCCTGGGGTGCTGATCATATATTTAAGCCTTCTGGCCAAGCAACTTTCAAGGCCAATTATGCAGCTGCTTCCTGTTCTGCTGACCCAGGGATTCCTTCCCACCAAGTGCAGACTTGCCGGGCTGATGGGTTTGTAAGAAAAGGATGCTTGTATCTGTGTCTGTCTCCCTTGATTTGTTTATCTCTGTGTCTGTCCTCTTGTCTGTCTGGGTGTCTGTTTTCTTCTTTCTCTTCTCTTGTTTCCACTTGGAGGGCTCATGGTTATTGTCTGAGTGTGTGTCCTTGTGCCTCTATCATGTCTATGTGTGGGATTTCTTTGTCTGCTTGTGGTGATCACATCAAACTTGTGAAAATAAAACCCTCATCCAAAATAGAAAAATAGTACCCTTCCTGCTCCCTTTTGAAGCAGCTCATTTATTTTGAAATCCTCCTCCTCCTCTTCTTCTTCTTTTTCAATTGAACTAAATAGTTACTTCTTTGCTGGTGTAGAGATTTTGATGGTGATTTTTTTTTTTTTTAAAGATTTTATTTATTTATTTGAGACAGAGAGAATGAGAGACAGAGAGCATGAGAGGGAGGAGGGTCAGAGGGAGAAGCAGACTCCCCGCCGAGCAGGGAGTCCGATGCGGGACTCGATCCCAGGACTCCAGGATCACGACCTGAGCCGAAGGCAGTCGCTTAACCAACTGAGCCACCCAGGCGCCCTTGATGGTGATTTTTGATAATTACTTTCCCTAAAGTTCTCTTAGAAGAATACTTTGAATCAGCCCATTCTAGGGTTTCCTTATAGCCAGAGATAAAACACCTTGATCAAGCTTCCATAAAAACACACATCACATCAATTAACAGATATCGCCGGGGGCAGGCTTCTTGTTCAACATCTGCTACTTTATTACTAACAGCACCAGCAGAATATATTATAGGGAGGATGGCCGTGGATTTCCACTGGCCTCCAAGAATGCAGAGATTTGCCCTAGGCCTGCTCCCTTTTGCAATGAGCCACATTAGCATTCCATATTGAACCCGTGGGGCAGCACATTTTTCTCCCCCATTCTGGCAAAACCTCTAAGGCTGTTATATGGCAGGGGCTTGATCTCTACCCTTAATAAGCTTGTTTTCACAAAAGGCATCAAGAACAAGAACTAATGATAATGAGTGATAAAAGCTCTATGTCTTGAGTATTTACTGTATGTCTTTCTCTGTATTAGGCACTTCTCATGCATCGTCTCATGATACGAAACCAGTCCTATGCAGAGGCATTATTATTCACATTTTGAAGATGAAGAAGCTGGGGGCATAGAGAGGTCAAGTACGTTGCTCAAGGTCACATAGGTAGTGAGTGGCCATAGGGCACAATGAAAGTTCTTTCTTCCCATCTCCCCTTTTTTGAGAATGAGCCTGTCTTTCTGACCTAGGGATTGGGGATGTGATGGAGGCCAAGCTAATCATGGTACTCGTCTTCTGGGCAGTCATGATGGATCTTGGGTGGAGTGGACGCTGACTCAGCATGTCCTGGGAGAATCCATCTCTGGGACTCTCTTCAGAGGCTGAGTGGAAGAAGAAATCTTTCCCCTATGGGATATTGCTAAGCTGGGGCGTCAGTGATTTCTTTTTGTCTTAGGGGAAAAAAATGAGGCCAACAAGCAAAGAGAAGCAGAGTAAGCAAAGATGAGAAACAGAAGGAAGGAGAATCTGTGGAGGGTAGTGTTCTGTGCCTGGTTCCAGTTCCCAAGGACTTGATCTATGCAGATCTTCCCTTCACACCCAGAGTCACCACATTATTTGCCCCTACTCTGAAGGCAAGAAATCCCCTTTGTGGTTTGAGCATGTTTGAGGTGGGTCTGGTGGTTGAAAAATATCCACGAATGGATACTCCTCCCTTGGAGATATAGGGTCTCATTCTCCTCCCCTTGCATATGGATTGCACTTAGTGAATCACTTCTAACAAATGGAATATCGTGGAAGTGACAGTGTACATCTTTGGAGCCTGGGTCCTAAAGGCCCTGTTGCTTTCTCCTTGCTCTTTCTCTCACTTGGAACACTCGCTTTGGGGGAAGCCAGTGGCCGTGTTGTAAGGACACTCACACAGCTCTGTGGAGAGGGCGACCTGCTAAGGCCATGGGAGTGAGCCATCTTGGAAATGGATCCTCCAGCCTTGAGAGGAATGCCCCCCCCGTTCAAACCCTCACCGCAACCTCATGAGAGACCCTGATTCCTGACCCATGGAGACTGTGAAACAATAAATGCTTGTTGTTCTAAGCTGCTAAATTTTAGGGTAATTTGTTACACAGCAATAGATAACTAGCATAGTAGATTTTTGTCACTTAGAAAAGACAGAATCCAGACACGTTGAGAGGTGGAGGTACATTAAGGGGATGCATATTGTTTGTCTGATCTATACCCACATCCCCTTATTCTGCCCACAGAGCCATGACCTTCCTTTGGGTGACCTAGTGTCCTGTCTGGTCTCAGTTATACACGTTAGGTGGGACTG
This sequence comes from Leptonychotes weddellii, assembly GCF_054177405.1. Taxonomy (NCBI): domain Eukaryota; kingdom Metazoa; phylum Chordata; class Mammalia; order Carnivora; family Phocidae; genus Leptonychotes; species Leptonychotes weddellii. The sequence goes on from NC_138373.1 coordinate 29,416,438, forward strand.
ACTCCAGTGTTAGGGGTTGGCTGTGATTGGTTTAGAGCCATTGCATTGCCTTTCTTGGCTAAGGTGACCTCATCCTAAAAGAGCTACTGAGAATGCAAGGAGATAATTTGTGAACCTTTGAGAGAAAATTCCCCTCTCTTCTGAAGAAGATTTCAGAAAATTCTTGCTTTCCTTTCCTGGAAGATGTGATATTAAGGTGTGAGAGTCGATGCTCCTACAGCCTTTTTGCTGCCAGGAGGCAGCGTTCAGAATAGGGTGCTACTGTGTTTGGGAGAGCAGAGACACTGGCAGATTCCAGGTCTTTGATGATATTGTTAATTCACTAGCAAAAGCCTTACCTGAAGCCCTCCTGTAGCTGTATTAGTCATGTGAATCTATGCATTCTACTTATTGCCCAAGCCACTTTAATTTGGGTTTTATGTTCTGAAAACCAAAGAGGTAGTTAACTGATACACAAACCAGGTCTGTCTGAATCCATTGCTCATCCTCTTTTAAATTGTCTAAACTGTCAAAAATTATATCATACCGTATTGAACATGATCAATGGACTTCTGACTAGCAGTTGTATCGAATGCAAGCTTTTCTGGCTTCATATTAAAAAAAGAATCCCAAGACTACATAGAAAAATGGAAACTCATGCAAACCTGAAAACCCAAACTGTTAATGAAACTGTTGTCAGAATCTGCAAGAACATTCTACTTATCATAAGACTGCTGGAGCTGGAGAAGTGCAAAATGATGGTTGACACATATTTTGATGTCTAGAACAGGGCAAGCCTGATGATTATAAACAGCAAAGGAGGAATGTTCTTTTCTCATTTCACAGTTTAAAGACTACATGCCAGTGTCTGGTCTCTGCTTTGTGTATGCTGATGTTTGTCATTAAAGAGCATTGCTGAAAAAGTTTCTTGAAAAATCTTTTTTTTTTTTTTTAAAGATTTTATTTATTTATTCATGAGAGACAGAGGCAGAGGGAGAAGCAGGCTCCCCGCGGAGCAGGGAGCCCGATGCGGGACTCGATCCCAGGACTCTGGGATCATGACCTGAGCCGAAGGCAGACGCTTAACCGACTGAGCCACCCAGGCATCCCAAAAAATCTTTTTTAAAAAAGATTTATTTGTTTGAGAGAAAGAGGGAGTGGTGGGGAGGGGCAGAGCGAGCAAGTGAGCGAGCGAGAGACAGAGAGAAGCAGACTCCCCACTGAGCATGGAGCCCCACGCAGGGCTTGATCCCAGGACCCCTAGATCATGACCTGAGCAGACATCCAGAGTTGGATGCTTAACTGACTGAGCCACCCAGGTGCTCCAAAAAAATCTTTTTATATTTTATGTTCAGATAAATTTTTTCTAGGTCATGCAATGGCTTAGAAGAAAAAATCTATTCCTTTTACAACAATACTTCTAGGTACATTCCAACCAATCTGTAGAGTAATTGAAACAGAAAACTCAAGAATGAGAATGTTTTGTAGAAATACCATATGATCCAGAATTCCACTACTGGACATTTACCCAAAGAAAATACAAATACTAATTCAGAAAGATGTATGCACACCCATGTTTATTGCAGCATTATTTACCATAGCCAAGATACAGAAGCAACCGAAGTGTCTATCAATAGATGAATGGGTAAGGAAGATGTGCACCCCCACAGGAATATTATGCAGCCATAAAAAAGGATGAGATCGTGTCATTTGAGACAACATGGATGAACCTAGAAGGTATTAACATAAGTGAAATAAGTCAGAATGAGAAGGACAAATACCCTATGATTTCACTCATAAGTGGAATAACTCTCATCCCCTCCCCCACCAAAACCCCAAATGAATAAGAAAAAAAAAAGGCAGGATCAGACCTGTAAATACAAAGAACAAACTGATGGTTGCCAGAGGGAAGGGGGTGGGGGGATGGGGAAAATTGGTGAAGGAAAGTGGGAGATACAGGTTTCTGGTTATGGAATAAAAAGCACAGCATAAGGAATATAGTTAGTGATATTGTAACAGTGTTATATGGTGACAGAGGGTAGCTACACATGTGGGGAGTGCAGCATAACCTATAGACTTGTCCAATCACTACGCTAAGTCTGAGACTAATGTCACATTGTCGACTATACTCAAAAACAAAACAAAAGCAATCACAAGCTAAAAAGAAAAAAGAATGAGAATATTTTGGCATGAAAGAACTGGTAATAAAATTGATCATGGATCTTGACATATGTTTTGAAAGACAACATAATGTATTGGTGAAAATAAAAAGAAGCATGATGGGAAAGAAAAGCATGCTAATTTCTTCTCTTAAATAGAGGAGTGTCCACAGGTCCTGTTTCATTCTGGTCTGATAAATAATATTAGTGATAGTAATTTACAAATAATAGTAATAGTAGTAATAACACCCATAATAATAGTCATTTAAAGTAAAAGTAAATAAATAAAATGAAGTAAAATAATAATAGTAATTTACAACTAAAAGTTATTAAATCTTTATAGTGTTCTAGGTACTATGCCAAATGTTTCACAAGGAACATCTTATTTAAGAAATATGTGTTAAAGTATGTTTTTAACTAACTTAAGTGTAATGCATCACATCATTAAATCCAATAAATGCTATGATAGATCCAACTTGAGTGGGGGACATACTTGAAAGAATATATCATTTTTTTAAATGAGAAAGTTAAGTATTACCAAGGTGTTCGTTATTCAAAAAATTATATATATAAGTTCACAATATGCCAATCAAAATCCTATTGGGACTTTAGGGATCTTGCAAAATCATTCTAACTTTCGCCTGAAAGAATTAATGGGTGAGATTATTTAAGGACATTTTGAAAACAGAAAAAAAAATGGTCCAGTGACATTTTGCAAACAAAAGTATTTGACCAAATCATAGAAAATTTTTTATATGGCTATGATAACTGAAACCATAGGGTATGGGTACAAGAAACAATGGAATAAAAGAACTACTGAGCATATATATCATACAAGATTACAACAAAGAAAGGGTCATAAGCCAATGGGCAACAAGTAAATTCAAGAAGTCATGTTAGAAAAATTGGCTGTTCAAGGGAAAAGAGACAAGTCAGAGCTTCACAATTATATTATGCTCCCAAATACATTCCAAATGAATTAAAGAGATAAATGTGAAAAAAACTTAAAAAAAAAATAAAGGAAGAAAGAAAAAATGCAAATAGTTATCTCAGCTTGAGACAGGATTTTTGCAAGCATAGAATGCATGGAAGAAATCACAAGAAAAATACTAATAGATTCCATTTTGAAGATTGAGAATGTTGAGTAAGTTCTGGGGTCGAATGCATGGCGTGATAAAATGAAAAAGCAAAAATAAAGGGCATGTGGCAATTGGTGGGTTGGGGATTTGCAAGAAATATGGTAAAGTCAATGTTACAGTGCCAAATCTTTAAAAATCCAAAAGAAAGATTGGCAAGGGGCATGAAAAGTTGACTTCCAAAGTGAGACATACAAATGGTCTATACCCATATAAAGAAAATGTTCGTCTTTTATAGGCATCCAGGAACTGGAAACTGGGGAGACAACAAGGCATCATTTTACCTATCAGACTGCTCAATTAAAACATTATAAGATGTGCTGCTGGGGTGTGATGAGCAGACACTGTTTCATGCTGCGGGTTGTTATAGAAATTGGCACAAATTGCCTCTAGGGTCTCCAGTTACTCCGAAAAATTGGGATGATCATACTTCTCCATGATGACAAGGGTCAGATGAGATAATAATGGTAAAATCCCTCCAACAGAGTAAACGATAATTGTTGACATGGACAGAAAGGCTGTGGAATGATGGAGAAAGATTTCAGAGGACCGAAGAGCAAGGTAGTAGTGTGTGAACTGGTCCAGAAATGCCCTTCCTGTTTGCCTCCCAGATTTATGGATTTGGAAACAGAAGCTGGGTTGCAAGTGCTCAAAGAGAAGGGATTTCATGGGCTTTGCCCCTGATGGATGGATGGACGGCTCACTCAGGCTGAACCCCAGGACGGCCATCGTGAATCAGACTGCCATCAGACAACTGACCTCTCCTGCTCCAAACCCAGAGACCTGTGCCTCCTTAACCTCTCTTCTCATCCTTCCCTTCCTCATCCGCTAACCTGGTTCATCCAGAAACCATCCCAGAATCACATTGCTGAAGGACAACATCATTTGCAAATCATACATGATTCCAAAGATCTGAGTTGAACCCACTAGCTGAGGACTTCGCTGACTCCAGATAAAAGGTCTGGTCTTTCTTTGCTTCCCCTGTAAGTGTTGGGTTCTGTATAGCAGTGCTCACATGTCATAAAGGAGCTGCTTTTGAGTGGGAACATCCAAAATAGGCCCCAACCAGCTGTGGCTGCCAATGTCTCGTCCAGAGAAGAAAGATTTTAAACGTTGTCCAGCACTGCACTGGGCTTCAGAATGAACTGGCATTCAGTGCCCAGTGGAAGTGAACTTTAGTGAAGCGAATGATTTCTGATCTCTGAAGGGGTCAGCATCGTCCAGCTGCACTTGCCCATCCAGAAACTAGAAATCTCACACCCTCTGCATGTAGACGAACTGTGCAAGCAGCATCTCACACTGACAATGTTTTCCAGATGTGGTAGAAACCATCCATGTACAAAAGATGCTCCAGAAAACAACTGAGCTCACTTCATGTTCTCATGAACATATTTTCAGGTGAAGACTGGAGCTTAACTTTGAAATCTTGAAGGAAGTACCAATTTGGGGGGGTGGTGATCAGTTTTTATTTTTTTAGGAGGAGTTCAAAATTTGCTTTATGGATAATCTTTATACTTCTTTCAGAAGGACCATTTTGGAGGGTCCCCACTATCAGTGTGGATGCCGGGCAAATACTCCCCCATAATCTTGGAGAATCTCTAGGTACAGCTAAGTAACCATAATACAGATGCTTCAGTCGGAGATGTTGAGTTTACTTTCAGCAGTATAAAATGCCTGTGGTGGCAGAGCAGGGCCATTTTCAAGTTAAAATTTTTTTTTTTTTTTTCTAAATCTGAACATAGACTGCTTTCTGTCTGGAAATTGTCCCTGGGTCTCGGGCAGTGTGTGGATGTGCGTGATCTTGCTGGGGCCCCTGCTCATGGCCCAGGGTGGGCAGAGAATGATTGTGGCCGTGAAGACCAGCCTGACATATTACTCTAGAGGGAGGATGGATGGAGTTTGACCCAGCACACCCATGAACGTTGTCTAAGTAGAATTTGGCTTATACACGTTTTAACATTTAACCAGTTAGCTAGATCAATAGCCTTCTTACTGGTCCTCTGCCTCTATTCTTATCACTCCCTCTCCAAGTCTGTTCTCCCTAGCAGCTAAAACTACCTTTAAAAATGTTCTGAAGATCCAATATTTATTTTTGCTTTTGTTTTTCTTGCCTCAGGAGACATATCTAGAAAGATGTTGCTATGGCCGATGTCAGAGAAATTACTGCCTATGCTCTCTTCTAGGATTTTTATGGTTTCAGGTCTCATATTTAGGTCTTTACTCCATTTTGAGTTTATTTTTGTGTGTGATGTAAGAAAGTGGTCCAGTTTCATTCTTTTGCATGTAGCTGTCCAGTTTTCTCAGTGTCATTTGTTGAAAAGCCTGTCCTTTTTCCATTAGATAATCTTTCCTGCTTTGTGGAAGAATTATTGACCGTATAATCGTAGGTTTATTTCTGGGCTCTATATGATGGAATATTACTCAGCCATAAAAAAGAATGAAATCTTGCCATTTGCAACAATGTGGCTGGATCTAGAGGCTATAATGCTGAGTGAAATAAGTCAATTAGAGAAAGACAAATACTGTATGATTTCACTCATATGTGGAATTTAAGAAACAAAGAAAAACAGAGAGACAAACAAAAACAAAAAATATAGACTCTGAACTATAGAGAACACCCTGATGGTTACCAGAAGGGAGATGATGGGGGCATGGGTGAAACGGGTGATGGGGATTAAGGAGCTCACTTGTCATGATGAGCACGGGGTGATGCATAGAATTGTTGACTCACTATATTGTACACCCAAAACTAATATGTCACTGTAGGTTAATTATACTGGAATTAAAAAAAACCCTGAAAAAATGTTCTGAAGATCATGATACCCCCTCATTAAAATTCTCTCAAGGGTTTCATCACATTTGGGATGAAACCAAATGCGACACCACAACCTACAAAGCTCCTGATGGATGAGGAGATCTTGTGTCCCATTTCCAAATTCATATTTTACTCTCCCCTAGCTCAGTGGGCTCTAACCATTCACCTTTTAGAGAAAACGTGAAGGAACTTTTACATTTTATTCGATATACTTGTATTTGTTCAAATATTTTATAATTAGAAATCTGTACGCATTACATGTATAATTAAAGTAAAAGGAGAAAGACAGCTGTTATTTGTCTTTTTTTGTATTTTCATGGTGATGGTTTTTGTAGTTTTGTAGTTTTTTTGCTGAATTTTGTAGTCTTTTGTAACTTCATGTTGCTGAGACTAGTGGGGGTGTATATGGGGTTCGTTGGTTTCATCCTAACCACCTGTGACAGAATTACAGGGGGTGGTGACTGAAGGGGTTGCTGGAAATGTGCAGATTCTTGACCGTATATAAATCAGACTCTGGAGTAGGACCCTGGGAATTTGCAGGTCTATTAACTTTTTAGGATCAGTGCCCTCTATAGTCCCGAGATTACGTTTTGGGGAACTCTTAAGATAGGGGAAAACCCTATCTTAATGTCTGACTCTTCCTCTCTTTATCCTTGTTTGTAACTGGGTCCAAGCCTGGAGGTTGCTTGTGACTTGAAAGTATTCTTTTTTTTTTTTTTTAAAGATTTTATTTATTTATTTGACAGAGAGAGCGAGAGAGCACAAGTAGGGGGAGCAGGAGGAGAGGGAGAAGCAGGCTTCCCACTGAGCAGGGATCCCGACGTGGGGCTCGATCCCAGGACCCTGGGATCATGACCCGAGCCAAAGGCAGACGCTTAACCATCTGAGCCACCCAGGTGCCCCGACTTGAAAGTATTCTTACCCAAGTCCTATGCCAAAAATAAAACCAAGAAAAGCCATGATGTAGATATACGTACCACCATTCAGAGTTGTTTTGCTTTGAAAGGGATGGGGTTCTATCTGAGTTCTTCTCGATTTCATTTGGATCATTAATATTTTGCCTCAAACATCATTTGAAGAAATGGGTGGTGGTGGGTCAGTGAATGGGTGCATTCCAATATGGGCACCTGTATCATCACACATGCATATTAAATCCAGTTGTTGAGTTTAAGTCAGAAAACAGCAGAAATTGCAGTGGTATATCCTCTTGGGGATGTAGGTTTCACTTCAAGGACTTCATGGTTACTCAGAGGTTATTCTTGTGTCCTAAGGGTTAGGCGAACCTTCTGCTTTGCCCTGAAAATCTACAGCAGAGTTCTGCAGACCACTCCCCTTGGAGTGGCCTAGGGGCATTTGGTAGAAAAGCAGATTCCTGGGTCCTGTCACTGATCTACTCAAGCAGAGTCTCCAAGAATGGGTCCCAGAAGTTTGTATTTTAAATAAGGTTTCCACTTTAATGCACACTGAATTTGATCCTCTGGTTGTGTGGTCTGCTACACCATCCACTGTGACAGTCACCAGCCCCATGTGGCTTTTGGGTGCTGGAAATATGGTTAGTGCCACATAGTGAGATGATAATATTCTGGATCTATTGGGTTAAATAAAATAGGATTTAAAAATGTGTATCACCTCCCTCTTTTTACTTGTTTAATGTACTTACTAGGAAATTTAAAATGATGCATGTGGCTCACATTACAGTTCTATTGGATAGAGAATATCAGTGTCTTGTAAGCCCTCAGACTAATACATTGGAAGGAGCTTCTGGCAAGTTCTGAGAACAGGGCGGTGAATGAATCAGAGGAGTCACCTTCAGAACTCAGGTGGGGAAGTCAAGTTCCTAGACATAAGGTTCAAAATCAGCCAGAGGTCTCTACAGATATGACCTGGCTGGCATTCCAGAACTTGGGTTTTCCTTTTAACAGGTCTTGTGCAAATACCTCCCCACAGTGTGGCTTTGACCAAGGTACCCTTCTTCTCTGATTCCTGTTCCACGTCAAAGCACGGGAGGGATAAAAGCCCACAGCAGGAGAAATGGCAGAGTGGAATCAGAGGAAGGAAGGGAGATTGAGAGCAAGGGGCTTCTGTTCCACGATGGATGGATGCTTAGGACTAAAGGGAACCCTCTGGGTCCTTGGTGTGTTTGCGATGGCCCGAGGCTCACACCTGGGTTTCTCGGTCTGTCCTCGGACGGGCTGGCACAGCATGGCGGATTGTCTTGCACAAAGAAACAAAACTGTTATACAAATAATGATCCCCGCTCTACCTACCTGGCAGGGCTGGTGATGAACCAAAATGAGATCACGTGCGTGCCGGCGTTTGGTAGCATGCCCACGGAAGTAACTGTTGGTGATGTGTTGTTCCTGGCCGGGTCTGGGCAGCGCCCTGCAGTCAAGCAGCCTCACCCGGCGTGGCGGAGCGCCTCTGGCCACAGCCGAGCCACGGCCCTCGTTAGTGTTCTATGGCGCTAACAGGGCTGCCCTTGTTCTTGCCCTTGACCTGGGGTCAGTCCTTTGTCACTGTGAGTCCTGCCGCCATGGGGAGATGGAAACCGACTTCTTGGTGAAGCTTTGGCTGAATTCCCCGAGTCGAACAGACCCCGCCTGGCCCCAGGATGGAGCCACTGGCCGGGGGTGAGGAGTGAGGCAGGGCTCCCGATGGCGGTCTACACTGCGACGATGAAGGAGACCTGAGGGGGCTGAATCACCTGGGTCAGGCTCTGTCTGAATACACTCTGGGAAACAGATCTTTATTCCCACACTGGCGTTTCTCCTGTAGCCTTGACGTAAGATTCCAGTTCATCCGAAGTTAGTACATTTCGAGGGTTTTTTCAGTAGCAGCCATGTGAGGGAACGGGTTGACCTTTAATTTATAATCCTCGTGTCACGGAGTTTAGCAGAGCTTAACCTGTGTTGGTTGTGGTTCAGAGCCGCCTGTCTTGCTTTGGAAAAGGCAGGCCATGCTTTCCCTGTCAGTTTGCAAAAAAAAAAAAAATAAATAAATAAATAAAAAAAGTGGGGGGAACCGAGCGGTGAAATCGGTCTCCATTGTAAAAGGTGGAAGAGGGCCAGACAGAGATGGGAGAAGCCTCCAGAAGACATAAGGCAAATCTGAGATGTGGATGAAGTCCTGAAAAATACACAAGACACCGATTGGGTAAATAAAAATGTTTGTGGCTCTTGGTAACTTGAGAGCAGCCAGGCCAAGCCCAAGTGGTATCAGGGGCCAGGAATAGCGCGGCAAGGTTAATGAGAGAGGCTGAGAGGTCTCATCAGGAAGTGATTCAGTACAGCATTTTGTATGCACTGCTCATAAAGATGCATTTATCGTTTCAGAGGTCTATGCAGATGCTGTGATGCACCTTTCAGACGCCTCCCTCTGGGAGGAAGCCCTGTTCCTCTGGAGGCCGGGAGTGTTACTCAAGGTGACCCTCAGCTCTCAGCCCCTCATTGAGGGTAGTCTCCGTTGAAAAAACCTGCCTCATTCTAGGTGACGCTCTCTCCCTCGGGGCATCCTCATCCAGCGCCTGACCCATGCAAGGATATAAAGGCTGGTGGCCTCCCCTAGCCTGGGACAAACCTGACAGGCATCCCAGCTCCAGAGTGGAATTGCCCGAGGCCTTGGTCAGGCCTGCATCATAGCGTCTAGTTTCCCTCTGTCCAAAGTCTGCTTCCTTCCCCACTCCTGAGCACAGGTTGTTCCTGGGAGTACCCGCTGATAAATATCCTGCCTGTTAATCCCTGTCTCAGACTCTGCTACTCGGGACCCCACCTGTGACAGGTGCTGTTTGGTCCGTAGTCTGTCAATTCATTAACAAGTGATGATAGCCGAGAGGCTGAGCTTTTTGCGAATGCATCCCCTTTATGTTTTTATGGGTGGAAATAGTAAGTGGTGTGGTAGGCTTAAGAATGTTCTTGTGAATATGGCACCTTACATGGCAAAGGTGAATAAGTTGGAGAGGAAATTAAGGTTTCGAATCAGATGACCATAAAATGGGGGAAATCATCCTGGATTACCTGGGTGGGCCCAATGTCATCACAAGGGTCCTTAAAATTGAAAGAGAGAAGCAGAAGAGAAGGGTGTGAGAAAGATGAGAATGCAGGTCCAGCCGGCACTGAAGATGGAAGGAGGTGGTGGCCACTAGCCACGGAACGTGGGTGGCCTCTAAAAGCTGAAAAAAAACCCCACAAAAGTAGATTTTTCCCTTAGAACCTCTGGAAGGAATGCAGCCCTGCCAGCACCTTGATTTAGGTCCCGTGAGACCCATGCTGGCTGTCTATAGAAATGTGAGATACTAAATTTGTGTCTTTAAGCCACTAAATTTGTGGTGCTTTGTTACACAGCAATAGAAAATGACAAGTGGTATGACACTTTTGGGAGGCTAAGGACACATGCATCAAAAGCTATAGGATATTTCCAAGTTTTTACTCCTCAAGGAAGTCCCATCACTGAAGTTCATTACTATCCAGTAATTGCACTACTGGATATTTACCCCCCAAATACAAGAACACTCATTCAGGGGGAAACATGCACCCTGATGTTTACTGCAGGATTGTCTACAAGAGCCAAGATACGGAAGCAACCCAAGTGTCCACTGATTGATGAATGGATAAAGAAGATGTGGTATAGATACACAATGGAATATGACTCAGCCATCAAAAAGAATGAAATCTTGCCATTTGCAACGACATGGATAGAGCTATGCTAAGAGAAATGTCAGTCAGAAAGAAAAATACCATATGATTTCACTCATATGTGGAATTTAAGAAACAAAACAAATGGGCAAAGGGGGAAAAAAGAGAGAGAGAGAGAAAACAAGAAACAGACTCTTCGCTACAAAGAAAAAACATGATTACTAAAGGGGAGCGGGTGGGGAAGACGGGTGACATAAGTGATGGGGATGAAGGAGCGCACCTGTCATGATGAGCACAGGGTCATGTATGGAAGTGCTGAATCACTATATTGTACACCTGAAACTAATATTACACTATATGTTAACTAATAGGAATTAAAATGGGAAAAAAAGGAAATTACTGAGGAAAAAGCCATCTACTTGATGTTAATTAAAGCACTATTTTGATGTTGCCTCTGGATAGACCATTCTACTGCTGAATTTTGTCAGTCAAGAAAGCCCAGTTGAATCTGACCCCGTCAAACATTCCAGAGCCAATCAGGGCAGGGAGCACTCTTGGGATTTCTCAGATTATACCATGAACACACCTACACGGCCCTAAAGATGGTCCTGGAGAACATCAAGTTGTTTGACAAGGACAGTTTTTCTTTTTCCTCTCAGGACTGTAACCACGCTGGCTCATTCTGAGGAGTTCCCTTCAACTTTCTATCTTGTGGTTTCCTTCGCTAGACCTGGAGTAGGTTCTTCTAGTTGAAAATACAGGATACCTCTTGGCCTTAGACCAACATGGATCACAGCTGAAGTGATGCGTAATGGATGACTTTGCACATCAATCTCAAGCTACAATATTGATTGCTTAAATATTTCAGAACCAATGTTTGTATTTTTATATAGGGGTGTGTGTGTGTGTACACGTATATAGAACATAAATATGTATTTAAAACAAACCCAAAGGTGTCCATCTTTTGAGAAGGCTTCCACATAGTGTAAAAGTTCTTTCAAAATTCACCCTCAAGACATAGGGTCTGGAGTATAATGAAGGCAGGGGAGAAATACGGGTAGATTACATGGGGGTTATCCACGTGGGAGCAGAGGAATGTCTTCCTGCCTGCTTATGGTGCTGTAACCCAAGTGTCTGATGGGATATGAGTGTTCCCTCTTCTTTATTCCACCCAGCAAAGACCTACCTTGGGGCCTCCCCCTTCCTCGCTCCCAGCAGCTTAACTGATGCAAAGTGAAATTTGGAAGCCACAGCCTTACTGTTCAAAATGATGGGTGCTCAGGTTGGAGCCACTTGCGATCGGACCCACCAGGCCTGAGGTTTGGGTGTAGGAATCTGAATTTTCATCAGGCCCTCTGGGAAATTCTGATTAAGGTACTTTGTGGACTACGCTTTAGGAAAGTCTGCTCTGCTGGAATCCCCAAACAATTTCAGGTGCAGGATTCCTTTGCAAAAGCGGCTGATGAATTGACCTCCACTGTTAAGTGGGGAGTCGGAAGCCTCCTTTTTGCTTCCCCTCCAGGGAGTTGTAGGAGTTAATCCAGTCCATAAATAAAATCTCCGTTGCAAGTCAAATATTTATTTCCTATGTGGAATAGGAGCGAGCCCCTTTTCTATCCAAGCCTCATCGTGACACGGGTTGGAATGGTGCCAATGAAAAGTGATTGCACTCGGGGAGATTTTTATTATGTGATTTCGACTAACAAAGGGAAGAGAAAATCCAATTAAATTCCAGGAAGGAATGACAGAGAGTGATCATGATGGAGCCATATTGTTCCAAGCAGGTGCCCCGGCCAGAGCTGCCAGAGCAGAGACGGTGGGCAGAGCGAACCCCTGGGCAGATTTTGGAGGAATGGAGGGAAAGCGGTTAGGAGACCAGCAAGCAGGGATCCTGGCCACTCAGAGGAGGGTGGCAAAGGGTCACCGTGTTTCAAAACATGCATGACATTGAGTAGCTTAAATGCAGAGAGTTATTTTAATAGAAGACAGACTGTAGAGATTCTGCATTTTCAGGCTGGAAAGGCAGGGGCTAAGAATGGCGCACACTGAACTGTCTGAATCCATTGAAGCAAGACCCTGTGTGGTCGCTGAGTGCCGACAGAGGGATGTGTGGTGGGGGCAGGATTTCTGACTTATTAAGGAGCGTGATTGATAATGAGGATGATGGTGGAGATGACATGAAAGAGGAAGGCGGTGATGATGACAGTTGACACCTGTGGTAGGCGCACTTGGCAGTGGATGGGGATTCATTTGAGGGCTCTGGGTGCTGTAGGACACAAGGGATCCAGACTCAGGGCATGAGAAGGAAGAGGCCCTGGGGACCGTAGACTGTAGTAGACAGGCATTCGTGGGGAGCACCTGGCATTCACAGGGGCTGGAATGTCAGCACCGGTGGAGTCTGGGCGGGACCTGGGGTCTTGGAGCTTCTGGTGGGGAGTAGGGGTCAGAGGCTCCAGATCCTGCAGTGGGAGGTGCCTTTGGGACCTTGGAGAAGAGAGAACTTGCACATGCTCGCTTCCTAGAAACTGGGCCTGGGGAAGTGCTGTGTGGTCGCTGATGGTTCTGATGCAGCCCTCGAAGATGAGGAGAAGCTCAGGCTTGGTGAGAGATGCACGTGAAGGTCCAGGCCTGGGGTCAGCCTGAGTCATAGCCAGCATCTCCCCAGTCCTGAAGGCACACACAGGCTCTCACTCATGTGTTTGGCGTTTATAGTCCAAAGCGAAGTTCTAATCAAAGTAGTAGATACACATTGCAAAACCCTCCAAATTAGCCACCGGGCTTGTAATGAAAAGCAGTCGTCCTTCTGCTAAGCCTTCCCACTTGCTGAGTCTTTATCTTCAGAGCCAACTGTTCTGGTGGCCGTTTGTCCTGGGTCTGGAGCATCACTATGTTCAGAGATGCCGTTTATTGTATGGATCCAGCACAGGATCCATCAGACCCCGGAGGCTCTCCCTGATAGGGGCAGAAAGTATGGGTCTTGGCAAAAGCAAGAACTTCACGAATTTTTTCTTGACTGGACGGTAATGACATGCTCAGTAGTAATAAGAGTCATAATAGTAAAAGGACAGTGTACATTGCATGAGCACTTAGGGAGATCCAGGAGAACCAGGCTCAGTAGTTTCCAGAGATGAACCTTTCTGGGCCTCTAAGAACTGCTGGAAACTGTCATCACATTTTTTTTTTTTTTGTATGAGCGCGTTCAGAGGGATTCGATACATGCCCCTGAGCACTCCCGTGGTTCACCGAGGCAGGATCTGAGCCCCAGAACTCTGACTTCCGAGGCCAGGCTCTCCTCCATGTCTCACATCTCCTCCTCTGACAAATGGAGAAACTAAGAGTCTGAGAAGTCGGGGGATGAACCCAGGGTCCCACAAGTATGGGGTGAAGGGAGCTGGTTCTAGAACTGAGGTCTTCATATCCTGAGTCTTTCCCATGCGCTACTTCCCTCCTCATAGGCTAGCCTCTGAAACACTTCCTTTGACCCAGGAGAACTTTAGAAGGATCCAAGGAGATGAAAGAATGAAGTCCAGGCTGCTGGCCCCTCCTGGTGTACTTAAGTAAGCCGCAGAGAAGGCCAGGCCATTTATTTTCAGGAACAGCCTAATGATCACCCGGCAAGTCTAGTTATGGATGTGGTTCATCAGGCCACCTGGATATACTGGTGCAAAAAGCTCACAGTCCGTCTCTGGCTGATGGATTGCCCGAGTTATTAATACGGAAAAGGAGGGAGATTTACTTTCGGTAGTGGAATTAAGGTGCTTCAGTGCACCCTGGACTAGTTGTTTTAAAATAACAGGGGACCGAATTTCTCTTGGAAAAGGACTTAATTTTTATTGAAAACCTACCACCTTCAAATGGCCGGGAAGTTGAAGAACTATAAAACTGTCAAACAGCCCCATTATTAAAAGCTTTATTTGACAAATCTCCCACTGCTGGGGTAACTCATGCGTTTTTTCCTCCTCGCTCACAAGAAATAAAACCACTCACTTATGCAAACTGCTGACAAGAAATGGAAATAAATGGACTTCTAAACACGAGCAGAGATGCCCAGCCCCTTCCTGCCGCTTAATGGAAGTTAGAGCTGTTCGTAAATCTCAGGGCAGCTGGGCCGGGCCGTGGTTCCATGGCTTCTCATAGGAAGATGTTCCTGTTGCTGGAAGACTGTATCAATGGCAGGGATGATAGGGCACAGAGAGGCGCTTTAGGAATCCAGTCTTCCTGCATCAGCTTTCTGTCGCTGCCGAGCAAATGACCCCGGAAGTATAGAGGCTTAGAGCCCTCCCTGGGTTCCTCGTGGTTTCTGGAGATCAGGGGTGCAGGAACAATGTTGGCGGTCCTTGGCTATGGATCGCATGGGGCTGCAGTGGGGATGTCAGTCGGGCTGGAGGCTCAGCTGGGAGAGGGGTCGTTTCCCCACGTGTGTGCTTGTGGGTAGTGTTCAGTTCCTTGGTACTGTAGCTTCAGGTCGTTTGTGTCTATTGGTTTCTTGCTGTCCGGTGGCTACCCTCAGCTCCTAACCCAAGGTTAGGAAGCCAGAAAGAAGAGTCTCCAGTGGGTCGGTGAGCGAGATGGAATCTGACACAGGGTCCTGCAGTTACGGATGGGGTAGCCCATCACCTTTGCCACATTCCTTTGTTTAGAAGCAAGCTGCGGTCTTGCCCATACTGAAGGCAAATGGTTCTGTGAGGGTGTGAATGCCAGACGGGGGGCATCGTGGGGGTCACCTTAGAATGTGTCCGCCATGCTCCCTAAGCTCTAGTTAGGTCTCCAAGCCAATCTGAGAAGAGTCACTGAGTTTCGGGGTGCTAACATACACCTGCAGAACACACTGATAATTGTTATGATGTCTGCATCGTTTACATGGTTTGGAAAATGGTGTCCACCAATCCGTGTTTTTTGAATAATTGGTCTTCCCCTTACACGTAGACTTTCTTACCGGCCATCACTTCCCGCATGCCCTCTCTGCACAAGCTTGATCGGAAGCTCTGATGAGCACTTAGAACATTATAGGTCCTAAGTATGTTCAGGGAATTAGCATGCGTGGATGTTTTTCTTTTTGGATAAGTGAGCAGATGCACTCGGGAGCAGACAAGGAGGGAGGCAAAGGCGGGGATGGAGGGAGATGCACGCCAACTTTCTCCCTCACCGTTGTTGCGATGGGCTTCAGGGTTTCCCGACCTCAGCACTATTGACACTCTGGACCAGAGCATTCTTTGTTGAGGGGAGGGGTTAGAAGATTTAGCAGCCTCTCTGGCCTCTACCCTCTCCAGACACTGTCTCCCTGGGGAGGAGAAGAAAATCTCCCTCATTGGAGAAGTGATGACATAATTCTAGCACCAAGTAAGTGACCTTGACTTTTTAGGTGGTATGACTTGTTTTACCTGGACCAATATATAATTATATATGTTTGTTTACAAATGCTAGATCTATCTCACCGAACGCCCCCTCTTTGGGGAATCAGGGTGGCTGGCTAATGACATGGCTCTGGAGTTCTGGCGGCAGACGTTCTAGGGTTTGAATCCTGCTTCTGCCACTTGCCTGCTGTGTCACTGGGGGGAAATTTTTACAATTGCTTCGATTTTGCTCTCCTTATCTGCAAAATGAGGATGGTGGCCCATCTAGCTGCTGCAAGTATAGAGATTATATATAAAATGCTTAGTGCAAGAAAGATGCACAGCGTGTTGGGTATTCTTTAGAAGATGCAGATGTCTGGGCTATCTGCTATCTCAGGTTGGCTTTCTTCTTCCTTTGCCTTTTTGGGACCCAGGATCTTGTTGGGATGGAACAGCAGGAACAGAGGAGTCTTACTGCTGCTCCCTTGCTCGGGTGCAGATGATTGGGAGGTGTTGGGGCATAGGACAGACCAGCTCTGAGGAGGAGAGGAGGCAAGTCTGAGGGGCAGTCACAGTGAAATGAGATGTCCTATATCATTGCAAGTATTTCTCTCTAATGATGTTTCTGAGATGTCCCTCCTTCCCTCCTGGGGGATCTTGCTTTCTGCAGGCTGCAGACTAATCCTATGATTCCACTGATAGGAAGGATTGGCATGCATTAACTCATAATGCAGTCTCTAGGGACAAGCACAGTAAATAGACACCCTGCAAAATTTTCTATTTCCACCATTTTAAATTGTAGAGTTCTGTGGCACTAAGGACATTCACATTGTCACGTAACCATCAGCACCATCTGTCTCCAGAACTCTTTTCATTGTCCCCAGCTGAAACCCTGTCCCTGTTAAATGTCTTTTAGACAGTGGGATCTCCCGCTTCCAAACCCCAGTGCCCAGAGGTGCACAGGGTGCCTGTTTCCTGCCGGCATGAGGTCATTCCCAATGCTCCAGGCCTTGAAAACTCCCTCGTACAGCTGTGCTCATTCATCTTGGTTATCAAGTGATATCCCGCCTACAAAGTCTGCTGAGGAAAGCGCAGCCAGCTGCCGTCTCTTTAATATTTAGAAATCTGCCTTAATAAATCCTAGCTCTTCCTGCATGTTGCTATCTATATTCGTGGTCTCCAGTTTTCTGGGAATTCAGTGGGATGGTTTCTTATCTGTTAGCTTGTCAGAAACAGGCGTGAGGACAATCAAATGTTCATCTATTCACATCTGGTGTTCTGCGGGGAACAGCGTTTAGACCCCTACCGTGTTTAACTGTATAAATGGTTTCTATCTATCATCTAAATCAGAACTGCTTACGTGCAGGGCGAATTACATCAGATAGAGATCCACACAGGATCATTGCTGGGGACCATTGGGAGCTGGTAGATTTCTCACCATCATCCTTTGTTTCTTTTTTCGTCCTGATTCCTGGTTGAAGTTGAGCTTTTAGTCATTGTACTGATGCATGTGTGTGCATGCTCGTGCTCATGTGTGCATGCGTGCGTGTGCATGCATTCATGCATATGTGTACATGTGTGTATCTCTGGGTCTCTGTGCATGTCTGCATCTTCTATTTCTCATGGTGTCTCTCTGTATTTATGTATATGTGTCCTGCATCATGTTCTGCATGTGCTTTTGCATGGTTTCTTGGTGTCTGTATGTCTGTCTGTGCTCATGGGTGACGTTGTTCTGCTGGTCTTGGGGGCTCTGTGCCGGCACAGGTCTGCTTATCTGTGTATGCCTGTGACCTGTGACGGGCTGTATCTGGGGGTCTCCGTTGGTGTGTGGGTTTGGTGTGGGTGTTCCTGTCATGTGAACCCTTTCTTTTTCCACATTACCCCTCTTCTTCTGTGGACAGAGGCACACCATCTGTTTTCGAGCTTGAGGACAGTGATTGGCTTGGACTGTGATGGCCACAGGCAGCCGTCCTGGTGATGTGCACAAGGCTTGGTTGGAGGGGCCTCTCAGGGTCGCTCCCATCCTCGGCCCTGTGTGCCGAAGCCCTGTAACAGGGCAGTTACCTGTGTCGAAACCTTTCTGCTGCTAACGAGCCCTGCACACGGGTGGCCTTCACAGCTACATCCACGGGGCCCCACCAAGGAAGGTACTTTGAGGTAACACGAACAATCCATTCTCTGGCCAGCTCCAGGTGGCTCCCTGCGCTGAAATTTCCCTGTTTCCAGGGTCCACGGCATTATTCGTCTCTCTGTGCTACCCTGGTGTTCCCCTGTGAGCTCCTGGAGAGGGCTCAATTGTCCCTTCATATTGTGCTGCTCAGGCTGAGAGGATGGTGGCACTGTTCCCTGTCACTGTCCCCACACTCATCAGTTGGCACTCGGGGTGGTGTGGCACTCGATGGAGCAGAGGGCCTGGGTCTTTGCATGCACTGCCTCCTTCCCCCACAACATCACACCCTCGGCACAGGGAAGATCACTTCGGTTTTCTCAGAAGGGGTTGATTTTGGCTGAGCGATCGCTCTGAGTCAGACATGATGCTCAGCCCTTTCCACGAGCTGAACTGTGTAACGTGGACCACAACCCTAGGAAGCAGATATGATTATTTCCTCCATTTAACAGACAGGAAAATCAATACCAAGAGAGGTTAAGTAATCTGTCTGTGATCACACAGCTTGTAACTGGTAGGGCTGGGGAGACAACACAGACGTGTCCGTCCTAAGCCACCACGGAGAGGAGAGATTGTGATTAGCCAAGCTCCTGGGTTGTTCTAACATGTTACCGAAGCCTGCCAGCTCTAGAGAATATGCCCAGAGTCCAATCACCCGTCTCTGCCCGCCACCACCGCCGGGCCGCCCACCAGGGTTACCTCTCCCAGATATTGCAACAGCCTCCTGAAATGGCGGCCTTGGCTCTGCAGTCCCCCAGCATCCCTCCTCCACACAGGAGCCAGAGAGACCGTGAACACAGAGGCATTAAGTCTGGTCACATCGCTTTTCTCCTCCAAGCCCTCCTTGGCTCCCGCCTCACCCAGAGCAAAAGCCAAACTCCATCCTGCAAGACCCACCTGTTCTGACCTGCTGTCACTCCTCCAGCCTCATTAGCCCTTGCTTCCCCCCTGCTCGCTCCGGCCGTGCTCACCTTCCGCTGGGCTGTCTCCCCTGGACCCGCCTGGGCAGCTCTCTCCTCACTTCCTTTCCTCCACCCTCCCCTGCCCTGCAATTTCAACGGCTCTCCCCCAGTTCCTAGCCCTCAACTTTATCTTTCTCCCCTTAGCACTTATGACTGGCATCAATGACTATAGATTTTATTTATTTATCTTGTTCATTTTCTACCTCCCTGCTGGCAAGGGCATAGGGATTGCTGTCTGTTGATTGACACTGTGTACTCGGCACATAGTAGACACTTAGTTCATATTGGCTGAGTGACATACAGCGACACACGCATGTAATCCGAAATGTAAAAGGTACGGGAGAGAACATTTTCTTTCCCACCACCGTCCTTTTGCATTTTCACTCCCAGGAAGCAAGGACTGTGGCTGATTATCCCGTATCCTTCCAGAGATGTTTTATGTAAACAGACATCTGTGTATATGTGTGTCTCCGTCTCTGGCTCTTCTCTGTCCCTATGTCTGTCCCTGTCACTGACCCTCTCTCTCTCTAGATATGTGTCTATATCTGCAGCAACACCGCATACAGACTGAGAGTTAATGGAGAAGTTAATTGTTAGTAGGGCTGCTGTATGCAACAAGAGACAGGGGAGAGAAAGAGGAGACTCAGAACGTCAGTCGTGCCGTAGTACTGTGTGAAGGTCTGGGCATTCTAGTTTCCCTTGCTGTAAAAGGGGGCTGATACAATCGACCCCTGTCAGGACTGTCCTGAGGATTTCATTAGCTCATGCATTCTTTCGTTAAGAAATATTTACTAAATGCCAACCGGGTGTGATGCTCCGGGGATGCAGACCTAAACAGAGTTCATAAAAATTCCTCCACTGCATGGGTATTATTAACATGTGAAGCGCTCTGCACTGTGCCTGGCGCACAGTAGGGCCTCCATCTATGGGTGCTTCTGCTACTTGTCCTCATCGGAGGGGGACCTTTTCTACTTGGGAGAACTGTAGCAGAGGGAAGGTATTTGAGATCGCCTTGCAGGACGTGGGCATGGGTTTTCAGGAAGGAAAGGGGGTCGGGTGCTGAGACTTCCCTGGCAGAGGTGACAGCGTGGGGAAAGGTGCAGAGGGGCAACACCAGGGTGTTTGCAAAACTGAGGCATCTGGTCCATGAAGCATGGGGGTGAGCCTCCCGCCCTGGTGGCATCTAGGTTGTCCCTCACTGTAGTTAAGGACTGATTCCATGGCTGTCTGATTTCTTCTTTCTCAACGTGAAGTTCTTTCTTGCTCTGACCTCAGCCCGAGCAGTTCTGACCCTTGGCTCCCCACATCCTATGGAGCTTCATTCTATGCAACACCCCCTTATTTCCTCCATCCTTCCATACTCTGTGACTTGGTATTTCAGCAAAATAACCCATGATCGGCCAACTTTTGCTCATGTGTGTTCTTCGTCTGTTTCCTTATGGTTTTTAATCATTCTCTTTTGATTTGATAAATGAGTCTAAGATTCTCACAATTTTCCTGGAGACCCAGGGTAAAAAAACATCCTTTTTGGTAGCTATTGCAGTTGTGAGGGAAAAAATGAGCCTTCTCTATAGTCAATAAATCACTTTGTCACCTTAATCTTTTATTGATCTCAATAAAAGTTGTATTTTGTTTCTTAACAAAAATCCACCAGGGAAGACATCCTGCACAGGTGGGGGCACAATGAAGCGGGGGTCAGGCCATCACCTCGCATCGTTATTTATGGGAGAGCAATGAGTTTGGTGGGGGGGCAAGAGACGAAGAAACCATTCTTGCAAGTGATGCATCATATTTTAAAAGACACACTTGACTCCAGGTAGCCTACTCACAGACAAGACTCTGAAGCTATATTTTATGCAGACTTTTATAAACAGCTCATAAACATCCCACTTCTCCAAGTCAGGATGGGAAGGCTCTTTCTTGCTTGCAAGCAATGCATCTATGCAGTCAGTTAAATCTAGAATATGGCAATCACTGTACTCAGACATGGCTTGATCTCTTGGGGAGGATTATCAAAACAGGTTACTCAGGGAGGAATGAGTAACATTTCATCAAGGCTTGGAATCAAGCTTTTTTTTTTTTTTTTTTTAAGGCATGGAATAAATATATTTCCCCCTCGGTGCTGAGGTAAAGACATCCTAATAAAAAATGGTCTTCAGTGTTAATGTTTGTGGCTTGCTCATATCTCTCCAGGGTGTGGGTAAAGGCAGGATTTGGTGATTCAGGCTTTAAAAAGAAGGAGCAAAGGAGAGCGGGGCATACACATAATACTTTTCTCACTTGCCTGCTTTCTCTGTAAGACTCCTCCGTTGTCGTCTCTATCACAGCTTCGTTGCTAGGATCTTGATTCTTATCCTCACCAGACAACCTGTGATTTTCTTTATCTTTACTGTATAAATCAGGCAAGGTCCCTGGCTTCATGGAGCTTACATTCTCCGTGAAAGGACACACAACCGAAGTCCAAAGCTTGATCCGTGGCAGGTGCTCGAAACACAGAATTCAAGTTTGTCTGTTTCCTTCATCTGGTTGATGGTTGCCACAACTTGTCTGGGCACACACAAAAATTTTTTTTAGTATAGGGATTAAGGGTTTGTATCTCTTAGAGGAAAGGCATGAACCAAAAGATCTCTAAAGAATAATTTTAGCTTTTGGTATAATCCTGGCTGACATTAATTTTGTGCTTTCACCGTGTCAAGCACCATGGGGTCTTATTAGTAACAGATGACATTTACTGTGTGCTTACTGTGTGCCAAGAGCAAGTACATGGTACTTCTCATGCATTTATCTTTTAATCTTTTTTTTTTTAAAGATTGTATTTATTTATTTGAGAGAGAGAGAGAGCATGAGCAAGTGAGAGGGGCAGAGGGAGAGGGAGAAGCAGACTCCCCTCCGAGCAGGGAGCCGGATGTGGGGCTCGATCCCAGGACCCTGAGATAATGACCTGAGCTGAAGGCAGATGCTTAATTGACTGAGCCACCCAGGTGCCCTCTCTTAATCTTTATTACCATCCCAGGATGTAGGTACTGTTATCCCTGCTTTACTGAAGATAAAATCATGTGCACAGACATTAAGAAGCACATCCAAGGGCCCCCCACTGGAAATAGCAGTCACATGAGGCAGCCTGACTCAACAGTGTAAGCTCCTCACCATTTCACTTTTCTCCAACCCTCTAGAATTTTATTATCCCAATTGTCCTAAAGGAAAAAATCTCATTAGTATTTGTTCAAGCACTCATTTTTAAAATTTTTTATTAAAAAATTTTAATGTAAATTCAGTTTAATCTATAGGGTATTATTAGTTTCAGGGGTAGAAGTTAGTGATTCATCAGTTACATATAACACGCAGTGCTCATTACATCAACTGCCCTCCTTCATGCCCATCACCCAGTTACCCCATCCCCCCCACCTCCCCTCCAGCAATCCTGTTTGTTTCCTAGAGATACAAGTCTCTTATGATTTGCCTCCCTCTCTGTTTTTATTTTATTTTATTTTTCCTTCCTTTCCCCTATGTCCATCTGTTTTGTTTCTTAAATCCCACATATGAGTGAGATCATAGGGTATTTGTCTTTCTCTGACCAACTTATTTCACTTAACACAACACCCTCTAGTTCCATCCATGTTGTTGCAAAAGGCAAGATTTCATTCTTTTTGATAGCTGAGTAATATTCCATTGTAGATATATACCACATCTTCTTTATCCATTCATCTGTTGATGCACATCTGGGCTCTTTCCATAGTTTGTCTATTGTGGACATTGCTGCTATAAACATTGGGGTGCATGTGCCCTTTTGAATCACTATGTTTGTATCCTTTGGATAAATACCTAGTAGTGCAATAGCTGGGTCAAAGGGTAGCTCTATTTTTAACTTCTTGAGGAACCTCCATACTGTTTTCCAGAGTGTTGCACCAGCTTGCATTCCCACCAACAACAGTATGAGAGGGTTCCCCTTTCTCAGCATCCTCGCCAACATCTGTTTTTTCCTGACTTGTTAATTTTAGCCATTCTGACTGGTGTGAGATGGTATCTCATTGTGGTTTTGATTTGTATTTCCCTGATGCCGAGTGATGTGGAGCATTTTTTCATGTGTCTGTTGGCCATGTGTATGTCTTCTGTGGAGAAATATCTGTTCATGTCTTCTGCCCATTTCTTGACAGGATTTTTTTGGGTTTTTTTTGGTATTGAGTTTGATAAGCTCTTTATAGATTTTGGATACTAGCCCTTTATCTGATATATCATTTGCGAAAATCTCCTCCCATTCCGTAGGTTGCCTTTTAGTTTTGTTGATTGTTTCCTTTGCTGAAGCACTTGTCATATCCGGACCAGAAATGGAGTATGTTCTGGTATCCATTTGGCCAACCTAGGACATTGGCTCATGGACCTTAGAATCCATGAGCCTGATGCATCCTTAGGACCGGGTGTCAGTGCGGATGTTCTGTAAGCATGTTTAACTGTGAAAAGGAGAGATTCTCCAGGAAGACCCATCCAGACACCAGCTAAAGGAATGATTCAACAGGCCTCCAGATACAGTGCTCTCCCTGGACAGCATTACCTCCTTTCATCTCTTAGCTGGTCTCCTGGAAGGAGAATGGGATGTGTACACTAATTAGCATGTTTAGCCTGGGATATGCCAGAGAACAGGGAAATGACTCTGTACGATTTTTGGTTTTCTTTTCTCTCCATTCATATGTAGCGATTTATCCACTTACAGGTTGTGGAAAGCCCACGCCTGTGCATGTTCAGAAAAATATAAAGCACTACATAAAACAAAGGGAATTGTTAGTAAAACAGATGCAGTGTTAATTGCGCTGGTGAGAGCAGCATAAATAAAACCGTACACGTACTAGAAAATCCTCTTATGATGCTCAGGTTTTATAAAAGTGGCTTCTCTGCGAAGGTAAAGAAAAAAAAATTAACAGTGGAATTACTAGGATTGCATCTTTTAAAAAAATTAGCGGGATTGATGCTAATGAGTTACTGAGTTCCATTTTTTTTCCAGTCAACAAATATTTGCTGAGGGCCTGCTATTCCAGGCTAGCCTGTGTGCTCAGTGCTTAGAATAATAAAGGAGGGATGTCTTGACTTTGTCCTTAAAGGGCTATAAGTTTAAATGCACACGTGAATAGTTAGGGCGGTGGTTCTCAATGGTCAGGGGGAGGGCACTAGGGAAGTTGGCAATATCTGGAGACATTTCCGACTGTCATAAGGGAAAGTGTCCTGTTGGCATCTGGTAGGGAGAGGACCAGGGTGCAGCTAGACATGGTACAGTGCACACAACAACCCCCCACAACAAAGAATTGTTTGGCCCCCAAATCCAGTAGGAGCCAAGGCTGAGAAACCCTGCTTCGGAATATTCATGAGTTTTGTAGTAAGGGCACATTCAAGTTCTATAGGAACACAAAGAGAGCAACTAAGTCAGCCTCTGGCATTGGGAAAGTTTTATGAAGAATGTGACATTTGAATTCAGCCTCAGTAGATTCTTAAGAGCTTATTTGGTAGGGAAGAAGAGGAAGGGCATTCATGGCTGAAGGACCAGCATTTGCAAAGGCCTTGGAGGCACATAAGAACAAGGGGGATTCAGAGAATGATGGCAGCTCTAAGAAGATTGAAGCCTCCTCTGTGTGTGTGTGTGTGTGTGTGTGTGTGTCCAAGGTAGGGGGTTGCAGGGGACCAGACAAAGTCATCAGCACGAAATTGTGAAGGGCTTTCAACGCCCGGCTCAGGGCTTGGGAGCCTTCAGTTAAATCAGGGGTCGGCACATTACAGTCAGAAGACCCAGTCTGACCCACTGGGTGTTTATGAATGAGTCATTCATTAGCTGTGAATGGTTTTCTCATATTTAAGTGTTGAAGAAAATCTGAAGAGGAAGATTTCGTGACACATGAAAATGATAGGCAATTCGAATTTCCGTGTCCATAAATAAAGTTTGCTGGCACACGGCCAGACTCATTTGCTTACTTATTGTCTGTGGCAGCTTTCACACTACAGTAGTGCAGTTGAAGAGCTGTGGCAGAAACCGTATGGCTGGCAAAGCCTAAAATATTTACTATCTGGCCCTTTATTAAAAAAAAAAGTCTGCTGATGCTTAAGTTAGAGGGGAGAGCAAGATATGACCACACTATAGAAATCTCTCTCCCATCTTCCAGGTCTGGGAGATGACCTGCAAGTTTAGACATCTAGGTTTAAACTATCATTAATCCAAGCAAGGTATTTATGAAGGTAACACATCAGTCAGCGTGTGCTAGGCTGTGCTACAGTAACAAGCGAGCCCTCAAGCCGCAGTAGCTTTCAAGCTAGTTTTTCATTCGTTTATTTGTTTTTAAGATTTTTTATTTATTTGACAGAGAGAGAGAGAGAGATCACAAGCAAGAGGGAGGGGGGCCGAGGGAGAGGGAGAAGCAAGCTCCCCACTGAGCAGGGAGTCTGATGCGGGGCTCCATCCCAGGACCCTGAGATTGTGACCTGAGCTGAAGGCAGACGCTTAACCGACTGAGCCACCCAGGCGCCCCCTAGTTTTTCATTCAAAATACACATCTGTCATGGGCTCTCTGGGGTTCTCATCCGTTTTCACTCCAGGATCCAGGCTGAGAGAGGAGCCTTTACCTGGAACATTTCAGCTGTCGTAGCAGAGGGAAAAATAGACATAGCCAGTTACATAGTGGTTTGTAAAGGTTCTTCCCGCGAGAGACACACAATGCTCCTATTCGTAATCCATTAGCCAGAGCGGGTCTTGTTACTTCTGGGCTGGACACGGCAGGGATGGATAATCCTCCCACAGGGATGGGACCCAAAGGCAGCAGCAGAATTCATGGAGAGGAGGAGGCTGATCCGCTTGCCATCTCAGAGAAAGAATGTACTGGAAAGAGGAAGGAGAAGGCAGTCGGGGACATCCTGTTTTCTACCTTTGATATTTTGGGGGCATGGTGATAGCATTCCACTGAAGTGGGCAGCCCAAGAGGAGAGGCTGGGAAATAAGATGGTGAATGCTTTCGGGCAAGGTGAATTTGGGATCTCTGTTAAGCTGCTAAGGAAGGAGGTCTGAATCTCAGGACAGGTGTAAGAAACTGAAGAGTGCCCTCAATCCCCCGCCCCCACCCCAGGGGGTTGTAGAGAATGATTCTCTTCCTAAATTTGATGACAACATTAAGTGTTTGGCACGGTGCCTGGCACAGAATAAGGTAAAGACTTATTATCATTACACACTGTAGCAATTAGCCTTTTTCTTACAAATCATTGTAACCATGGAAATAATGGGAATACCCATTAACTCTTCACCTTGCCTAACTTTGGCTCTGTGGTCATTCCAGTAAAACCATTCAACAATACACACATTTTGTTTGTTTCCTTCTGAACGTACACACTTTGCTAACCTGCATATTCATGCTCAACCCACAGCCACTCCTGTGTTTGGGTGCGGCCACAATGCTATTAACCTAGAGCAGATTTCAGAATAATTTGAATTCTGTTAGGATTTGTATCAGTCCAGCAAAGTAAACAAAGGGTCAGTGTTACCAGCACGTTGCCTGAGAACACCAAAGCTTGGTGAATCTGTCAGTGTTCAGGAACCAGACTGCAAAGATGGTCTCTACTTTGTATTCCCCAAAAGGTAGGGAGAGAAATACACAGTGGCCCAAATTTGAACACTGTTTGGTTATCCTGGGAAGGGAAGGGTTTCAATTCTGATGGATTTAGCGGGCTTAATAGAATTTAAGTTAAACTGAGCAAAGTTAAAATTGGAGATGTAGCTACATATTCACTCTCACATCAATATTGGTTTTGGGTTTTTAATGCTGGTCAACTGTGGGGACTACACCGTTCCTTCATTCATTCCTTCATCCAACAAATACTCTATATCCCAGGCCATGGTTCCAGGATTTGGAGAAAGAGTAGCTGATGAGACAAATTCACTGTCCTTACTTTCTGGAGGAGGAGGTAGACATCAACACATAAGCAAATAAATATGTAATATAATGTTAGGTTATGATAACTTGAATGAGGAATAAAAGTTAAGGAGGGCAAAGGGCCGTGTGATATGGGGAGCTGTGTGTTTGCGTATGGTGTCCACATATCTCTGTTTTACTTTGGACAGGATGGTCAGGAAGGCTCTTGCTGAGGAGGTGCCATATAAGCAGAAGTAGGGATAGAGAAGGATTGAACCATGTTGCTATTTGGGGAAGAATTGCTCCCATCAGAGGGAAGAAAACATGCAAAAGTCCTCGGGTAGGAAGTTACTTCGCATGTTCAGAGAGACCCAGGTAACTGGGACAGACTGAGCTGAAGGAGAGCTAGGAGGTCAGTTCACGAAGGATGCTGGGGAGCCAGTCAAGGCAAGGAGCCTTCTTTGATGTAAGCTGAGGGGAAGTGATTGGAGCATTAAGAACAGGGGAGTGGCATGATTGGATTTTCATTTCAGAAGGAGCACTTGCTTTGGCTGTTCTCTGGGGAGGAGACTGTAGGGTGGCAAAGGTGGGCACAGGGAGGCCAGTGATGTGGTTATTGTGGTTGTCCAATGATGAAGGTCATTGTGGGCGGAGGTAAGAAGTATACTATTTGGGGACATATTTTGAAGTGAGAGTTAATAGTATTTGCTGAGGGATGGATTGCAAGTGGAGTGTGGGAAAATAAGAGGCATCAGAAATGACTCCATGATTTTTAGCCACTGGGTGTTGTCACCTACCCAAGTGAGGAACGTTGAGGGAGGAGCAGGCTTTGCTGGGTCAAGAGTTCCATAGCCCTCTCCATAACTAGGGCCATGCATCCAGGAATGGCTTATACCCTTATAGTGCTTGACATTTTGCAAAAATAATTTCATGTCAGCCTTATGAGTTAGGCAAGACTGATGCTATTTATTTCCATTTTGCGAATGAAAATAACCAAGGCTCACAAGGAGTAAGCCAGGGCAGTGTAATAGACAGGACTATTTTGAAACAGGAGACAAAACAACTCCAACTAACATAAGCACAAAAGAAAATGTACTGGCTTCTGCACATGATGCATCCCAGGGTGTAGGTTGCTTTAGTTTTGGCTTGGATGGATGGTGAGGTCTGTCCGTCGCTCTGTCTGCTCCTGTCTGTCCAAGATGTTACCTCTCCAGCTCAGATGCACGCTCTGAGCCCCTACAGAGAGAACTCAGAAGACTCTGTGCATCTATTCTTTCAGGATGACCTCCCTTTCCCTTGCTGAAAGACTCCTGCAATAATGTCACCACTAGACCCATAAAGATGGAAGATTGAGTGTTCAGCTGCTTGGCTGACAGCCTTTAGTTTCATTCTGATCTGGGAGAGGGGGAATCCATCGAAATCCTGTCACCTCACTGCCAGAAGAGATTGCCTTCTTCCTGCTGGGGAAAGATAAAGAACTCTGCCTTCCAGAGAGGCATTTTCCTTGAAGCTGGTCACTGCCAGACCTTCTGGGAGACAAATTCCTCGGACTCAGCTCCAGCTGGAGGCAGGCTTACAGGGAAGGCACAACCTGGCTGTGACTGGAAGGATTCTCGGCCAAGTGTGTCAGTACTTGGAATTCTACCAGTTCAAAGTCATTCCTTGGGTCTTCAACTGTTGTGGTTCCCTCTGTCTGATCCTCTTGGAACACACACATGTCCTAAACTCCATGCTGTTTACAGTTATTTACGTCTTCCTGTGATTGACATGCTCACATCCCTTCTTCACACTTCCCCCTTTTTGGGTCTCCATGACACGACGATCTGCTCATCTCTTTCCTACCTCATTGGTGTTCAGTTTTCAGGTTTCCTGGCTGATATTTTCCCTCCCCAACCTAAAAATTTTGACGATCTTCAGGCATCAGTCTTGGGTCTTCTCTCAACTGTAGGAGATGTCGGCCATTCCCTTTGGTAGAGACCACCAGCTTACCTACTGCTAGTCATCCTCCCTTCCCTGTTGACAAAACTTGGTTCAAGTCTGGGAAGCATGTGCTCAGGGAAAGTGGGTAAATCTTCCATCTCTAGTGGATGATCCACATTGGGATCTAAGCCAGTCACCAGTAGTGACCTGATGGGCTTAGGGATGAACATGTGACCCAGTCCTGGCCAATGGGATCTTGAAGGAGGCGGGGATTCTGGGTGGGCTGGTCCATTCTAATAAACAGGGAGAGTTCCCCATGCTCACACTGGATAATTTCAGCTCTCCTGAACCCTTTCATGTCTCTGGACAGTTTAATCTGTTCCTCCAGTGCCTTGAATGCTGGCCTCCATGTTCTCCAGCTGATAGAGCTTTGACTCCTGCTTCAAGATCTTGCACAGATGACACTTCTTTTCTGTAGTTCCTTTTGTTTTCCCTCCCCCACATGCCTCTCTGTGCTTGCCCTATCCCACACTTACCTCTCAGGTTGCCTTGTGATTACATGTCTTTTCCTACTCAACTCTGAGCTTTTCCAGGATAGGGAATCTTATTTCCGGAGCTGCGTCAGTGACTGGTACTTTCCCTGACGTACAGAAAATATCCAGTGAAAGGCTGATGAGTAAAGTGTCCCAGCAACAAAACACTGGTGAACATGATGAGTGAAGAAGCAGCACCATCTGGGGGCATTGGGAGGTGACACGTGGCCTCACTTTCTTGTTGTTTGCCCAATGTCCGAACTCCTTATCATGACATTCAGGACCCTTCATGCTCTTGTCTGATGATCTCTCTGCCCACAATTTCTTGCCACAAGCCCACACTCATGCCAGAAGCCTGACATTGTGTAGATACACAGAGGCTGTGTTCTTTGGGACAGCTGGGCCTCTTCCCTTCCTATCACCTTGCCTGGAATTTCTCTCCATCGCATTCACTTTGTCAAACTCCTATTCATCCTTCAAAACCCTGGTCCAATATCCTCTTCTAGGATGTCTTGATTACTTCTCATCCTGGGCTACCTCTGTACTTGGATCATAATCACAAGCATGGCCGTTGGGTCTGTGTGCTATTCCAACTATGTCTGTCTCCTCTTTAGGAGTGTAGATTCTTCCATGTGGGAGCCATGTTTTCTTCATATGTGTATCCCTGGTGCCTCCCTCAGAGCCCAGCACATTACAGGCTCCATAACTATTAGCCTGGTTAAACGGAATCCCTTGCTTCTTAATTCCACCAAGGCTGCTTCTGATGTATCAGTTCAGAGCCTGCCAGGCTCCATCCAGATTTAGTTGGCTTTCCAGTGAGTTGATATAATAATAGCAATAATTAGCATTTTGAGGGCTTACTATGTGCCAGCATTGTTTCAAAGCCTGGCATGTTTGATCTCATTTTATCTATGTGGCTACCCTGTAGGGTAGGTACTATAGATATCTGTATTTTACAGGTAAGAAATCAGAGGCACAGAAAGGTTAAATAACTTGCCCAAGGTCACAAAGCCAGTATTCAAAGTGAGACATTCTGGGACCCTGAGCCGGCTACGCTTTGGCAGTTCTCGGCTCGTGCCAACCTGTCGTCGGCACTTTTCTGCCATATTTCCTGCGGCCCTGTCCCGTATCTTGGTAGCAGAGCTTTTAAATTCCGAAGCCTGCTGGAATGACTCCTCCTCCGTCCGACTGCAGAGAGCACACCAAGGTACGTTGCTGAAAGCCTGTGGCACGGTTTTCAATCTTTTCCACGCTCAGCCACTTCCAACCTTGACCTTAGAGCTGTGAAGACGATCCTTCTGGGGCTGTTACTCAGAGGACAGTTGGAATGGTCCCTGTGGGGAGACTGCAGGATTTTGGTCCCAGCCCTCTAATTTCAGATCGGCCCAGAGAAATGAGTGGTGCTAGCAGCATGAGCCGCGAAATTAGGTGAGCTCCATTCTTTGCCTCTCTTAAGAAATATGGGCGCTGCTCTAAAAATCTTTTTTTAATCTCCTCTCTGGTCCATGTAATAGGAAATTGGTCTCTGCCGTAGGCCAATAAATCTCCAACTTTTTATTGAATATTAGAGAAAGACTTCAAGCCAGGTTCAAATCTCTTTGCTTGGAGTTGCTCACATAACACCGTAGCTCCAGTACCTGCAGTCACAAAAGCTTTAAAAAGAAGGAGAAAAATGGAAAGGCTCTCCAGGTCAGTGGCCCACAGGGATGATTTCTTCTTAGAAATAATAGCCTATTACTCTAAAAATCTTAAACAAGGCATTCCCTCTCTGGCTTGCACGTTATAATTGAGACAGGGGGATTAACAGCTGCAGGTCTCCGGATGCATCTCACACGAGCATGCGTCGCTTCTCTTGGAAGGCGAGGTGGTCAGCCCTGGGCTCTGGAAGAAGGCAGGACCTGTGATAGCCAGCAGATGGCACAGCCCAGCTACCCTTCAGGACCGAGGCTGTCCTTCTCCCTGCTGCTGAGAGTGTTGGTGGCTGGACCTGCTCAGCTAAGTTGCTCTCCTAGAAATGCCTTTGGCCTGGGAAAGTAGCATCACCCAAGGTCACCCAAAGGCAATAACTGGACAATGTAGGGAAGAAGGGTCTGGCCTTCTTGCCTCAATGTAGGGCAACTCGGAGGGCTGGGCCAGCTCCAGAACTCCCCAGAGATCTGCTGATGCCTTTGCTGCGGATGCTTTGCATCCCTCCGCCCCCCCCGTCCTCCGTTCTGCCTCCCACTGCCCCCAGCTGCTGATTCTGCCAGCAGTTACCAGTAAATTATTCTCCTGCATGCGCATCTCAGAGTGTTTCCCGGGGAACCCATCCTAAGACAGACCTTCAGGTGCCAGTATCTTGGAGAAGGATGCTTTAGAAGCATTTAGAAGGTTGGAGGGAACTTTAGAAGAAGACATACAGAATGATACCATTTCTAAAATACTTAAAAATGCAAGCAAGCACACACACACTTTTTGAAAATATTCAAATAGATGCACAGGAAATGTAACTACCAAATTCAGAAGAATATTTACTTTTTAGTGGAAGACATAGTTGAGAGGAAGAGAAATGGGGTCCACAAAGGATCCACAGAGTATTCAGCTCTGTTGGTAAAATTTTATTCTGCAGTCTGGGTGGTAGGCGCATGGATATTTATTTTATTATTCATTATGTTTTTTTGGCAGTGAAAAGATTTCATAATAAATGTAAAAAATGAGGCATTTCCAGAGATGCACATCTGAAATCTGACTCTCCCACTTAGGAGCTGTGTGGCTATAGGCAAGTGACTTAACCTGTCTGAGACTTTAGCTCTGTTTGTAAAGAACGGAAGCCCACTTAAATCAGCTTTAATGACCCTGTAAGAATTTGAAGATCACATTTAAAGACGTGTGGAAAAGCAGCTCTCTCTCCCAGGGCTTCAGGATCTCTCCTATTTCTGTTCCTTTCCATGTGTCGGTCTTGCTCTTCTTGTCCTGAGGATGTGTCCTCTGTTTCCTCATTAGCTAGTGTATTTGATTGCTCATACTCTCCCCATCTTTCTACTTCAAGTTCCATCTTTGGGGGCGGTTCCTGATTCCATATTCCCAGGAGATGAGTCTGCTCGGCCTCAGCTGAGGATGCACTCTCTTTGTACTGCACACTTACCCATAGTCCGGGGGCAGCTCTCGTGGGGTGGTGGGGTCAGGGGTAGGTAGGCTCCCTGTCCATCCCCTAGCAGCTCTGCATACTGGTGTCTGTGGGGGTTCTTTTCACTCCCATCGATATCAGCTTGACCACGTGACTTGCTTTGGCTAATAATCTGTGAGTGAAGTCACATGAGCATAGCAGTGCCTGGGACCGGGCTGCTCCTTCAGCAAGCAGAGCCATAGCTGGCCCTCCATCAACTTGTAACATGGTCAAGGAGTAAACCTTTGTTGTCAAAAGTCATTGAGATTCAGGGCTGTTTTGTTACTGCAGCATAACCTAGCCAAAGCTGACTAATACAAAGGCATCACATGAATATCAGAGGCTGTGATTGGGGGATAGATCCTTAGGCAGGAGAGCAAGGGTGGACAGGTACCCCCAGACAAACATATTTCAGTATAGAGGTTGACCATTTCCTTATAGAGTCTATGTAATTGAATTAAAATAATGAATATAGTTTAAAATAAGACTTGGCATTAAGAGGCATTCTACAAATTTGAGTACCCCTCCTCACTGTGTAAATGGCATATCAGTATACATTACAGTCAAGATAATATAGACTAACAGTTAAAAAGGGTTAAGAGTCAAACTTCTAGGACTCAAATCCTGGCTTCCTCTGGGCTTCTCTGGTCAAGTCACTTAACCCCTTTTTGCTTACAGGTTTCTCATTTGTAAAACAAAGATAATAATGGTCTCTCTCCAATAGGGTTGTTGGGAGGGGTGAATGAGATGCTTTATATCAGGTGCTTTGGGGTGCCTGGCACAAATAAAGCACCTACTGCCCAATCCGTGATGTTTACTCTTATCAGTAAACTTGGCAATGGGGGAAAACATTCTTAGGTAAAGAACTCACAGGTCCATTAAATCTGGCCCCTGCAGCCATGGTTCTCCAGGCCAGCCAGGGACACGTTTACTGGAAATGCCTTGGGCAAGCTACGAACCTTCTGACACAGTCCTCTCATTTTAATTACTGTCTTCCATGTGCTAGATAGTGGGGTGGCTCGGCCCCCAGTCTCCGATGTACATGCTTCTCAAGAAACAGGTCCTGTCTACACACCAGACGGAGTTACCTATCAGTCCCATCAGTTGGTAAAGCAAAGCCACAGAGACTGATCGGTGAAGGTAGAATATACAGAGTATCAATCTCTTAGAACAGTGCCTGGCACATAGTGTGATTGTTATGTAAATATGGTTATTGTTACTACAGTTGCTAGTGTTACCCTTACTATTGTTGTTATTCTTATTTGATTGTTACTATTACTTTGAACGACTACTACATTATTACTAATATTCTCTTCCATTGAGGTCTTAGGGTCTGCCTTTCTTCCCCCCTTTCTTTCTGCCTTTTAAGACATTTCACCTCTCACACACGTGTCCCTGGTTCCTTCCGCAGACCCTCTGGGTGAGTTCTCTCTCTCACTTGCATTTGAGCTCCTTCTCTAGGGTGTGTCCCTGGTCTCCTCGTCGCCCAATTTCTCACTATCCCCATGCCCAGCCTGGAAGGATCATCTCTCCCCTCAGTCTCTTAAACGGAGCTCTGGAGGGGAAGGAGTTAGGGATGAGGACACACTCAGATGAGAAGACCAGAAGCCCATAAAGCTCTGTCCCATTGGAGAAGACACTGTCTCAACACCATCTTTCCCCAAGGCAGGGGTACAAAGGGAAAAGTTAATTTCCAGGAAGCTGCCCGAAGACACTACTTCACCATCTTCTCTCTAGAAAGTAATCTGCAGAGAAGACATCGCTGTAGTAATACAGTGACCTATATTTGTGGCAGACTTGCCTACCCTCCCAGGAAAAAGCTGCTGAGCTGTAAGATTCCCCATACAGATGGCTGTGTAGGACGCCCTCCCCTTCCACAAAAAGAAAAAAAAAAATCTCAGTGACTTGTTTGATACCACTCAGACAACAAAGTAATATGCAGCTTAGAATCCTTTCCCCTCCCCCCAAAGCGAGTTATTTGCCAGATCCCAAGTGGTCCGCAGTTGATGGATGGCGGGTGATTTCTCCATCCGCACACCTTGGAGCCCCAGAGCTAACCCTCTGACAGCATTAGCATAAAAGATTTACATTTATGTTACGAGGGCCACACAAGAATAATAATTTTAAGATACATTGCCTTGGCTGCTGGTGCACCCTGGGAAATCTAGCAGTGGCAGGCGCTCAGCCTCACTGTAATTACAAAATGGCAGAGCAGGAGAGGTTTTTTGGAGACAAGTAGCTAGAGACCAAAGCCATCTGCATGCCTTGGCGGATTGAAATTACAGTAATATATGAAGACATTACCTGAAAAACCCAGCACCATTTAAATGATTTACTCTTCAGCCCCAGCAAGCTTTAATTTAAGGATAAAGTCATTCAGGAAGCTAATCTGATAGGGGAGGCATTATTTCACACAGTTAAGTTAATTTACAGTAGCTGATTGTTGTGGTTGGTTTTGGTATTATTATCTTCCTACAAACAGCTGATCTGCCAGACAGAAGCAATATACTGCTTAACACAGTGTCTTAATTCAGCAGGCAAGCTATATGTGATAAAGGTTTGTTTATAAGCAATAATGGGAAAGTCATTTTGAGGCCATGCTGATAACACTGATGAGAAATATTTTTTTTAAGGTGAAAATGCACAATTCAATATATAAATGGATCAGGGAGCCCTGCACCCATGGGTCTGTGTGTCCAGGATTGCTATCCTGAGTGGTCATTTGCCATTGGCATTGTCTCCTTCATGAGTCAAGGTCCTGTGCACCTTGACCCCGAGTTCCATGCCTGGAAACCACTTCTTCCCCGTTGCCAAATTGACTTCTCCGCCAAATTCTTGAGAGCCCAGTGAATTCAGCGGCCCAGGTGGATACCTGCTTCCCAAGGAAAAAGTGAGCATTGATACTTACCTTTTAATGAGTTTTTTTAATGTTCGAGAGACCCAGAGTGTGCTCACTTATGGATGTTGAGGTAGAAAAACATGAGGACGTGGGCATTCAAGGGAGCTAACCAATTAGGTGGTGGGTGAAGCTAGAGATTTGGAAAGGGTAGATAAAAAGCAACTCGCTTTTTTCCTTGGCAAAACTGGGAAAGGGTGGTCGTGTTTTATGTTGACTCAGGATGCCGAGATGATTCAAGAGCTCTATTAGCATGAGCAGAAACATTTGTCTAATGGATTTGCCTTCATCTGCTTAGGGATTTTTTTTTTTTAAAGATGAACATTCTCTTGTCACCTCATGAGTTTATCTCAATAGGAAAGGCGTAGCTTTTGGAGAGGGGCTGAGGACATGCTACCCAAGGGATCAGGAATTATTTGCCTGTGGCCCAAGACAGGAGTTCATAAGATAAGCATCTGTCAGGAAAGACCGAGAAAGTCACAGATTAATGAATCTGAAGGGGGCTTAGTCCAGCCCCCATCGTAAGTAGCAACTCCTTCTTAAATTCTTATTATGGAGATACTATGCTTGTTATGGAGCATAATAACATATCCTGTGCTGGATGGATATAATTCCAGTTCCTCTCCATTGTACAGATGAAGAATCAGATTCAAGAGTATACATAACTTTAGTCAAAGTACGGGGCAGGATGAGTCCTATGTATCTATCACAGGTAGCTTTCAACGATGGCCTCAGTGATCCCCATCACCTAGTGTTCACCCTTGATTGTGGGCTGTACCTGGTGACTTGCTTCTAGTGGGTACATTACAGAAAAAGTGATGGGCTGTCCTGTGATTAGGTCACAAAAGATCGTAACTTCCTTCTTACTGATGATTTCTCTTCTTGCCTTCTTTCTTTGCATGTGTTGTGGAAGTAAGCTGCCATGTTGGAGATACCCACCTGGCAGAGAACCAAGGGCGGCCTCCAGCCAATGCCAGTCAGGGGCTGAGTGGGAAGCCATACCTAGGTCCCTGACCCACAGAAACTTCCAGATAATACATGTTGTTGTTGAAGGCCACTAAATTTGGGGGTCATTTATTAGTCAGCCATGGACGACTAAAACAGTGCATTTTCAAGGAGACAGCATAGCACAATATAAGGAATTGAACAGACCTGGATGAAAATCCAACCCCTACATTTTGACCAAACTGCGGGGATGGTGAACTCTACCTTGCAGGGTTCAGTAAGAATGGAATTATTCTGTCCACCTCTGTCTCCCCAGGAATGCCCGGCTCATTCAGTGTGGCCTCTAATAAGGGGTAAGTTATTGTTATG
Source organism: Leptonychotes weddellii (assembly GCF_054177405.1). Taxonomy (NCBI): domain Eukaryota; kingdom Metazoa; phylum Chordata; class Mammalia; order Carnivora; family Phocidae; genus Leptonychotes; species Leptonychotes weddellii. The sequence goes on from NC_138373.1 coordinate 29,453,305, forward strand.
ATTTCGTATATGACTTGTGACCATTAATTAAAGTCTTGTTCCCTAGTCCTTCATCACAGTCAAGCTTGTCTGCTAATTGCTCGTGCTCCCAGATACTTTTCTGCCATGCCTTTCTTCTGTCTGGAATTTCTTCTCCACCTCTCAGAAATCCACCCATCCTTCAAGGCTTGGTTGACACTCCACCTCCACCTCTCTCAGGAACTTCTCTCCTATGGCCACCATACTTTGTGAGCTTTCTTTCCTCTGTCAGCTTCCACTATTAGGACCAATTCTTGGTCCTTGTTTCCTGCAAAGCAAGGCTGTGTGCACGCATGCATGCGTGTGTGGAGGGAACGAGGATGTGCTGCTAACACTATCCCAACTTGCAGAATGGGGCTGCTTCCAAAAATAGTTGTTCAGTATTACAAACCATGTTGAGTGTGTACTTCAAATTCAGGTGGGTCAGGATGCAATGTCAGCTCTGAACCCCACTCACTAGGTGATCTCTGCAGAGACGTTTAGCTTCTCAAAGTCTGGCAAATGCGGTCATGTTAGGATCCCATTCAAAACCTTCTTGTGACTTCCTGTGATGCTTGTGTAAACTCAGTCTCTCCTGTGACTTGTGAGACTTGCCATGCTCCGATGGCTCCAGTCTCCTCTTGGATCATTTCCTCTGTCATACACAGCATTGGTAAAACTGGCTATTTGATGCCTTGAGCTTGTCCAGCTTCCTCCTGTCCTGCCTCAGGGACTTTGCATATGCTGTTTCCTCTGCTAGGTACACCTTCAACATCCTCTTTACCTGGCTAACTCCCACTCGGTACTGAGGTCTCAGACTAAATGTTGCTTATTCATGAAAACCTTTCAGGACTCCCCTAGGCTGGTCTGCGTCTCCAAAATGCGCCGTGCTTTTCCTTCTTAGCGCTTATCACAACAGTAGTGAATGAATTGAAGTGAATTAGTTCATGATTAACTGGTGTGATTATTTGATTCATTTTTTTTCTTGTGAAAAGGTGACTTTATTTACTTACTTATTTAGTTAGTTCCGTTAGCCACTGTATAGTACATAATTAGTTTTTGATGTAGTGTTCAGCGATTCATCAGTTAATAACACCCAGTGCTCATCACAACACATGCCCTCCTCAATACTCATCACCCTGTTACCCCCTTGCCCCATCCCCCTCCCCTCTGAAACCGTCAGATTGTTTCTTGGGGTCCATAGTCTCTCATGGTTCATCTCCCTCTCTGATTTGTCCCCTTTTGGATTTCCCTCCCACCCCCATGGTCCTCCGTGCTATTTGATTCATTTTATCTCCTTCACTAGACAGTAAGTTAAATGAGGGCAAAAAAAATAAATAAATAAAAAAAAACTTGGTTTGCTCACGGATGCAACCCCAGCACCCTAGAACATTCCCTAGTACGTGATAGTCACTAAGTAAAGATTTCCGGAATAAACGATCAAATGAATACATAAATTAATGGTTTCCTTCACTGTGAGATGAAAGGAAAATATCTATTTTACAGGATTTGTGGGAGGAGCTAGTGAATAAATGTTCACTAATTTAGTGGGGATGTTGACGAAGCCCTTGGGTTCTGTCTTCGGTGGCTCACCAACAGAATGGACTCCCCGGCTTCTCATTGCACTCCCCATGATGAATCTATTTGATGATGTGTTAGAAAGTAATGCTGCCTTTTCTGAATATTATCTATCTATGGGAGCCAGAGGGGGTGCTGACATTGCGCACATCAGAGCACACAACATATGATATTTTCTCTTTATTCCAAGACCTCTCGTCGGTGAGGTCATCAGGAGATTTCTTTCTTCTTCAGCCTTTCCCTGTGGACTGATCAGTTCTGTGCTCAGCTTTCCACCTGCTCCGGGAACATTAAATCTTTCCCCTACTATCAGACACAGTATCTTCTTGCCTCCTTATTAGACTTGGTGCCAGGATGTAGGCACTTGCATCTCACCAGCAGCAGGCTTCCCAAATAATGCCAACGAAGGTAACTCTCTTCCCAAGATGACTCTCCATTCCTTCTGCTAAAAAGACAATGTCTTCATAATTATCCCAATCACCGAGCAAGGGTCTGGCTTATATTAAGTATGCATAGATATCAGTTCCCTCATCCCTTACACTAAGGCATACACTAGAAAGAAAAAAATGATAAATAGATATTAGAGAAGGGGTCAGAAAGCAGTGAGGACCCCCTTCTTCTGTGATGGAGAAGAAAATTGCCTGCTATTGACACGCATGATTGTCACTCACCCTGAGTGCTTTCGCTTGGTGGGGGCTACGGGCTTGACAATATTCAGTTTCATTTCTGGCGCCTCTCTCCAGCCCTCGGGGGTGTGTGGGGGTGAAGGATCTGGGGAAGAAAGGCTGATGGACATCGCCCACCCTGGGGGCAGAGACCTTGCCACATAACTTCTGAGACTGGTTAGTCCTCGAACTGCACACCCTTGGTCCATGTCCACACTGTTTGGTTTGATCTCTGGCCCGGTACCCAAGAAAGGGAAGACAGCATCTGACACAGCTCGGAGAGCTGAGGATGACCAAGCTCTTCCTGGAAAAGGTCTGGACACAGGAGCCTGACCCAGCCCAACATTCTTCCCCAAACTGTTCTTCCCACCAGAAGCCAGCCAGCATATACTACTTTTTACATGGACTGTCTCTGTACTAGACTGTAATCTGTGTGAAGGCAGGCTCTCTGTCACCTACACTGTTGTTTCAGGGTCTGGCACCTCCTGGCATACAGTGACGAGTGCGTTCTCCCTACTCCCATGCCTTCTCTTGTAGTGACAGCTCAAAGTCTTCCAAGGATGCATTTGGCTGTCCCTGGCTCCCCCTGTTAACCCCTACCGCCCCATCACACTCTTCTCAAAGTTCTGCATTCTGCTAGCCTCCTCAGCCTGAAAGGCTGTGATTGTCACCATCAGACGGGTTCTATTAAATATGGGACCCCAATACATTCAGGAGCACCAGCTTCTGTTCTGCACGCCATGTCCATTTGATAAGAGTGAAGTGGATTAATTAACGTGGTGGGTCTATCTTCCACCCAGCTGTCTTGTGTTGCAATGGAGAGCAAGAAAAATCCATTAGATTATACTGAGAGATAGCTGAAAGAAAGTTTAGATTAAGTTTATCTCTCGAGGCAATTTTATTAGATAGATTAAGTTTCTGTTCATCTCTCCAAAGACCGTAGTAATAACTAGTGTCATGACTTTCAAATCCTTCCGACTGCAGAGGGTAATCAAACATGGTTGTCTTTTTATCCCCGCTTTTATTTCTTAGCATTCTACAATCCTGCCTCGTCCATCTGTCAAAGGGGATCAGTATTGACAAGTGACAGTACAAATTATGTAATGCTGATGACATTTCACTGTCTCCTTCTGATCTGCTATTCCCGCTCTCAATCACTCCTTATTCTATAAAAAGCACAGAAGGGGAGAGGCAGCTGTGCAAGCCACTGGCTCAAGTTCCCGAGCCCCACGGGCGAAACGGGGTGAATGTGAAGTGTACAGAAGGCTTCTGAATGAGACATGGGGCCTGGGAAGATGGCCTGGCTGACAGAAGGGGAAATTGAGGTCATTTTCTGACAACGGACCTGTGGCAGCCGCCGCTTGGGACCGCACCGCAGCTTTTGGTCATGCTGTGGTCCCGCGAAGTTGACGTGTCAGGCCCACGATGGTAATAGGCCTTCTATTCCAAGAATAAACCCTCTGACTTCTCCTCCATGGGGGATCCCACCCTTCCTTTTGGGGACACGATGGAGGGTCATTTAAATGGAAGAACGAGCTGGTTTTGTAAGAGGAAAAGAACACAAGGGTGACAGGTGTGGGCACGCCTGTGGGTGGGGGGTAATGAAGTTTTGGGCCGGGTAATAAGGGACCACATAAGAGGACACAGGTTCAAAGTATGGCAGAGGGAACTTTTGGGGGAACAGGGAACATCTTCCTTCCTCACAAAGTCTCCATTCCTTTGGAAGAATCTCTGAGGATAATACTCCTGGCCTCTCCATTGACTCTTGCTCCATCTCCCTAAAGAGACCTAAAGCGGAATGGCCACTCATGGACACAGGCTCCAAATGGACACAGACGTGCCAGACATGCCACTTTTTAATTGTGGCCTTGGATTAGCTGCTCAACCCTTATGAAGCATGCTTTCCTCCACTGCAAAATAAAAAGAGCACCAACCTTGCAGGGATGTTTCTGGTATGGTCCAGAGCCTTTTACCATCCTAGGTATTTGCTAGCTAGGAAAATTCATGAATCGTTACAAAAACCTCTCTTGTGCCATCAGATTTTGGCTTGGGGCTTTACCTGAGTCTCATGATCTGACGCATGGCATGGGGCTGGTGAAATAGTTTATGATTCTTTCAGCCAAATGGACTTTGCCTTCAGTCCTGGAGTCCTAGAGTAGTGGGTGAGTGGGATGAGGTTTGTAGTAGTCTCATTTATTCCACATTTATTAATCACATACTATGGATTGGGTGCTTCTCTAAGCATTGAGGGCCTATGGTCAACAGCACACATATGGAGTCTCACTTGTCAGCAGTTTTGTTGGTTCCTGTTTCACTCATGTTGGTATTTCCTTGACCTGCCATGGTATCTGGAGCACAGTGGGTCCTCAGATAATGTGTCCTGAAGAAATGAAGAGATGGATGCATACAAACCACTCATACCCTTCCTAACCACTAACCTTGAGTTGCTGAGAGGCGGACCCATTCCTGGAAAAGTTTCTCAAGATACGGGAAAACCCTATCGTTCAAGGCCAGCAGTCAAGGATAGGAGGCAGAAATAGGATTCAAGAATGCATTTCACCACGAAGTCTTCCTTAAAATGTAAAATAAAAACAAATAGAATTTTATTAATCTCTTTTCGCCTATAGCCTGGAAAAGCCCTTTTGTCAAAAATCCCCACCTCTAAATTATGCTTTGTCTTCCCGTTATAAATTTTGTTAACCACTCTTTTATTAGCAGTCTTATTACAGTTGATCTGCACATGAATGGAAACAATTTACAAATGATCAGGGTTGGATTAGAGAAACCATAAACTGCATGCAAATTGTTACAAATTATTTACTGGCTTAGCACAAATCTGCATTTAGATGGAGGAAGTCAATCAGAAAGGTACGTTCAGGTATTCTTCACAAGATATGATTGTGAAGATAGTTGCAGACTGGCACGCATCGTGTGGAATAGAAATGAAAATAAGTAGATTCATTTGTCAAATACACTTAGGTGTGGGTCTCCTTATTTAATCAGAACTCTGGAGGACTGGATATCTGGGAAATTGAAAAGGGGTAGGAAGCCGGAGGGTGTTGCTTGAAAGTGGGCTTCCTCTAAATACAAGGTCAAGAGGGGCGCCTGGGTGGCCCACTCCTGCTTTTTCTCTCTCAAATAAATGAATAAATAAAAAAAAATTAAATACAAGGTCAAGAATCCGAGAGAGAGAAGGGGATTTTGGAAAAATCAAAAAAGCAAAAACATTGACACAGCACATTAAAAGCTGACAGAATATTCCTCATGTTTCAACTCATTAATCTTCCAGCGATGCTGTGAAATAGGGAGGACCATTACTACCATTTGTCAGTTGAGGGAGCTGAAGTTTTGTAACTTGGCCGAGGTCACACAGCCATCAGGAGTTGGATCTTAAAACTCCATGCCCACATCTTAGATTCATAAATGGAAGCATTGCTTTTGTTTTGGGAGCTGCTTTTTTTTTTTTTTTTGCATGGGGTTGGTGGTGGTTGGGGGTCCTTGGGAATAGCTCTGGAGTCCTAACTCTCCGCCAGCACTGCAAGGCTTGAATTAATCTCGCCCGTGCCTTGACTTCTCCTGTCTGAGAAGGATGGCATGAGGGGGTGGCATGATTTCAAGCAAAGAACGCAGGGTCAGGCATTGGGAAGGGTGAGCTCCTCTATCCAACTTGCTGTGTGACCTTGGACGGTTCTTTTACTCTTTCTGGGACTTGATTTACTCAGGGGGCTAGGATTCGGTTTCTTTGGATTTTCTGGAAGTTTGCTGAACTTAAGCTCGGGGCCAGAAGATGTGAATACGAGTGCATATTCTCTGCAGACCCACACCCTTCCTTGGCAAGGGGGCAACTGGACAAAAGTGGAGTTCCTATTCCTTATTCTGCCCTATTGTAGATGCATTAGTTATGTCCCCTCTTTAATATTTCAGTTTTCCTCTTTCAGTCTAAGCTGCTCTTAGGTTATTTTTCATTCGTAGTAACTCAACTCTTTTCTCCCAGATCTTTGGCTTTTATGGAGATTAGTCTTCATCTAAGTGACAAAACCCTTAATGGTGATGTTTCAGATCTCTTCATTAGATGGGAAGAGCTTTTGAGGACTCAGGGACTTCTCAGGACACGGAAAATGCAGCTATGTATGTGTAGTTTATTCCTTTAGATCCCATGGCTGGCAAGTTGGAGCTGTAGGGGAGGGGGTCGGGGTGGGGTTGGAGGCCCTACCACTTCACCTCTTCCCTGGAGGAGATTTTATCTGCCCTCCTTGTGGCCATTTCACAGCATCAATGATGAGCGTGAGTAGTCATGAAGGGGGAGTCATTTCCCCCCTTTCCTTCCCAGCTGAGAGGCTGGGTTCATGAAGAATGAGCATAATCATATTCATGGTAACAAGAGCTACCTCTATTAGATGCTAACCCCAGGCCAGCATGAGCTCATTGCTCTGTGCACTTTATTTTACTGAATGCTCATGATAGCTCTATGATCTGGAATTGTATTTTCACCCCCTCTTACAGATAAGAAAGTGGAGATTTGGTTGGGGAAGGGGATGATTTATTTAATCTCATACAGCTGGGATATGGAAAAGATGGGACTTTATCCCAGTTCTGTCTCCCTTCAAAGTCTACATCCTTAACCAATAAACTATACTAATCTTATGAGTTTAAAATTTATGGGACTAGATCAGATGTACTTCATAGATCTTTTCCATCTCAAAGATGTAACTAATAAATTCCTAGAATTGACAATTCTTTTCAGAGTTTCTGGCCCAACACCCTATGTTACAGGTAAGGAGGTGGGGGCAATTAGACAGGAATTTTTTACAAACATATAACAGGATAAGGACATTGGGAATGGCATTGGAAGCAACAAGGCAATGGGCAGGCAGGAAATCTTGACTTTTCTCCTTTTATCCAGATCCTCCACACCCAGTTAAGAATGTTGTGCACTGTACAACTCTGTTGGGTGCCATTTGCATGGACTGTGCAGTGATACGCTGTCCCTCTCTTTTTCAATTCCCCTCCGCTGTCATATATGACTAGGACATTTTCTTATCTTCCTATGATTTTATTTCACAGCCATTTCTAAGACAGAGGAAAGCTTGCATTCCTCTTTCTTTTCCTTTTTTCTTTTTCCTAAAAGAGAAGCTGGGAGCTTGCAGGGACTTGGGTTGCTGGCATCACTGACTTTGGAGGTTGCTGGCTAATCAATCAGGAGCTGCATTGTGAATGCTTGGCATGGATTTTCTTTTTTCTTTTCATCCTTTGTGCGGGTTATGTGTGTGTGTGTGCATGCACGTGCACACCACTTTGGTGCCTTTCCACCAGCACAGGACTCATGAGCTGGATGTAATTAAACGGCAGCAATATACTGTATGAGGCTTGCTTTGTACAAGATCTTCTCCCTTGCTCCATTTACAAATGCCCCACTAGCTCTGTGCTCTGCATTCATTAAGCATCCCTGCGCCTGGATGTTTCAGAGTCTGCTGACTGGTCTCTCCAAGACTGGGATCTAGGGTCTGGGGCCCATGAGGGAATTGCACGCGGCTGTTAGTAAGCCTCTAGGTCGCTGGGAGTTTGCGCAGAGTGAACTGAGCCAAGTCAACAGGACCTCTGCAGGGACTTCCGGCGGTTACACCCGTGGCTGAGGCTTTGTGCCTCTTGGAATGTTCCGCCAGAGTCCCCAGGAGTTGAATTCGGATAAAAATGAAAGGTAAACTAATTATAGTGGGGCCATTTGTGCTTCTGTGGTTTAGCTTATGTCAGCGTTTCCAGGTTAAACTGCCTTCTTTGGGGATATCAAAATCTGCTTTAAATGTCTTTTTTCACTACTGTTCACCCTGGTTCCCAATCTAGTTCCATTACAGGTTCTGATATTTAGACAAATGGACTTTATCCCTGCTCTTATGTGTGGCTCAGGTTCAAATGTGTTTTGCACGCACACAAAAAGAAAACAAATGCACATGGATGCTGTATTCATTCAAGATGGTTTGAGCTGTAAGTGACACAAACTCAAACTGGCCAAAAGGAAATGCATAGATTTGCATCTCTCTGATCCTGGGACTTTAAAAATCCAAGTTCTGTTCTTAGGACTTTGTCTGACCCTGCCTTTCTCACACCGCATTGTCTCAGCCAGACATTATTCTTCACAGGGGGAACCTCCCCATGGTAGGCAAGATGGCTGCCAGGAACCATGCAGTAGAAAGTGCCTTTCGGTCTACATTAATGTCAGGGGAGAATGATTGGTCCTGCCCGGGATCACGTGCCCACCCCTGAGCCAATCACAATGGCTGTGGGAGGGATTGGGGAACTGGCTGGCCTGTGTCACACACTCCTGCACTGTGATTGACAGCGTAGGTCACGTGCCGTTCCTGAGCCAATTACAATGACTGTGGGAGGGATTAGGGATTGGCAGTCGGTGTCACATACCCAGGGAGCGTGATTGACAGCCCTGCTAGGACCCCATGAAGTGGAGAAGTCGTGCTCTGTTGCTTCCTGGTGGTGTGACTGGGCAATGTCCTTAACCTCCCTGCTTTTTAGTTTCTCCAGCCATGGAAGGAGTGGCATATCATTCATCTCACGGGGACTATTAAGGATGGAATGAAATAATAATACATATAATAACCAGTTATTAGGGAGCCACTAGTAGTAGATACTGGATACTTAATAGGCACTTTCTTATCGAGTTAGTTATCCCCAGAGCCTATGGCTTGGGATGTGGATAAAAGGCCCATTGCTCATATACATGTGCCACATAAGCAGGTTTCCTTACTAGAGGGCTACTCAGTGTCTTTGGCTTGAATATCCCAAACCAATTATCAAACCACTTTTAATCTGAATGCTTTCTGGTCATAGACCCTTTTAGGATAATAATGTCTCACATGACCCAGTTTTGGAAGATGCTTTCTATATTCTAAAGTCTAAATTCTAACTAAAAGCAGACCAGGGAGCATTTGTACCTGGGTTGTCTTGTTTTGGCCCCTCCTAACCATTTGTACTGAATTTCCCTTTGACAAATTTCTCTGTGAGATCACATGAAAACCAGAATTAAGGCCAGTTACTGCATTATTGTGAGATGTGGTTGAGGTCCTAAAACAGTGTTCCTGTCTGGACAAACTGCTCTCAGCCTTCAGCGTTGGGAAGCTCACCCAAGCATATCATTTTTGATTTTCTGGAGACCGTTTCCCTTGTTGCCTTGGCTGCCAGGAAGCTCAGAGTCAAATGTAAGCCCCCTTTCCAGCCCACGCACAGAACTTTAGTCCTGCATTTTGAGTGTGACTCTATCCCTGACTCTACCTTCCTTTTCCTACTCCTTATGTTACAGTCACCCTGATTAAAAAAAATATTTACATTTATCTTGTTTTATTTGTATAAGGGATTCGGATCTTTGAGGGGTTGAGATGGGGCAAAATTAAATAAATAAATAAATAATGCAGGTGGGATCTCAGGGGCCTTTTTCTGCAAAGATAATGTTGGCTGTGCTAATACCCATTTCTCCTTCACCGCTAATGTCTTGGCTCTGCTCGGAGCCACTTGTTCAATTACAGCGCCAAGCTTCTGTTTTACAAGGCTTCCTTTGAGCACATCTAATCAGAAACAGCTCCTCACTGCAGTGTCTTTGTTCACTGACTGGAACCTTGAATGCCTCGCTTTGCCTAATGAATAACCCAGGGGCTCCAAATTGGTCTTAGCCTTTATTTAGAAAATGGAACCAGCAAAGCTCCGAAACATATTCAAAGCCAAGGCCATTGGAAGGTCAGGCATCGCTCCGGCATTTCAGGAAGGTTGTATACTGCTCTGCTCCCCCACACATTTATTGGACTTTTTTTTTTTTTTCCATTGAGCTCTCAGTGCTTGTTCCTATCTTGGCACGGACGACACTGGATACATCCCCTGGTGTAGGGATTGCCCAGCGACTCATTTCTACGCCTGGGTGTGGACTCCAGAGTTAATGCCAGCAATGTGCAGGGCTGGGCTCCATCCAAGGAATCATTTTAAAGTCCCAGGATCAGAGAGATGCAAATCTATGCATTTCCTTTTGGCCAGTTTGAGTTTGTGTCACTTACAGCTCAAACTATCTTGAATGAATACAGCATCCATGTGCATTTGTTTTCTTTTTGTGAAGTCTTGGTTACTTTCATCCTCCTGGGGGATGAACTTTGAACACTAGATGATAACCATCAAAGGCCTCTGGAAGAGTGAGCAGTATCCTCCACAAAGAGGCCACCATCTGAAACTGGCCCCTGGCTAGTTCCAGACCTGTGTTCAAATCCTAGCTTCATTGCTACCCACTGTGAGAGTTTGGATGAATTACCTTTTCTCCAAGTTTCAATTTCTTCCTCTCTAAAGTACCTCCTTCACTGTGTTGGGAAATTAACTGAGCTTGTGCCTGTTCCCCTTCTGTTCCCCTTTACCTAGCTGGACTTGCTCTGCTCTCTCTTGAGATTGTGGTTTAGGAGATGTGACCTTGTGGGAAGGCTTCCTGATCTTTCTGATGGGGGCATACCCCTTACTGTAAGTTTCCGTCATACTGAGTATCTTTCCTCTGGTGACCTGTCATGGTGGTATTGTTACATTTGCTCCTAGGATTCTTCCATCAGACTACAAGCTCTACCAGGACAGACACTGAGGTTGCTACTGTTTACCACTTCATCCCAGTGCTTGCCTCTGGGATGGGCATATAAGAAGGGCTCAAAAAAGAATGAACAGTGAATGGGTGAATGAAGATGGTGGGTTGATAGTGTCCCTCAGAGTCCACAGAGGGAAGGGAGGAGGGGGCTAATTTGGGCATCTCTCTGCGGCAACCCAGGCATGGCGCCGCAAGCTTTTCCTTGGCCAACCCATTTAAAATTCGACATGACCCCACAAGGCAGGGTCTGTGTTGTGGTCGTCTCAGATCCCCGGAACTCTGCTGAACACGAACGTGTTGTCTGAGTTCAAGCATTAAATAAATGAGCCAACACATCTCCATGACACATATGGAGCTGGAGGGTCACCTGCAAAAGAATTTCAACATTGCTAGATGGAGGCTTGGTCCTCCTTACACCCCATTTCCTGGGGGTCCCAGGCTAAAAACGGATGGCTTCTCATTAGAAGCATTGCCACCCCCCACCCCTTCCCCAATCCCAGCTCATGTGAGACCATATGCTCTTTATTTATTATACCAGTCTGCATATTGAGATAATTGGGTTGTATAATATGGCACACAGACTAATCTGAGAATGATTTCTGCTGAATAGAAATTACTTATTTTGATTCCTCAGGGGTTTGTTTTGTCAAAACTCATGTAGTATTTAGCAAAGTAATCATTGTTCAATTGCCGAGCACAGGAAGTGTAAAATTATCCTAATAAGAATGAAAAGAATGAAGGGAACGAGTGTCGCTGACCTCGTCAGCTTGATTCGTGATGGTGTTTCATTGTGTTCTCAAGGCCTAACCTCAAACGCCGCCCGTGAAGATCACCACCTTTCTATCTCACCGGCCTTAATTAGATATGCAATTTGTCATATGGTTGTTCAACCAGATGGAAACAAACAAACAAAGATGGAAGAGGGAGCATGTTACTGAAATTTGTGAGAGAATTGTTCAATAGCGAATCAATACCAACCTGGAAAGGGAGTTTTTAAAGTGAGGAAACTGGATTTTCCAAATAGAGATACAGGCAGTGTGACCTTGAGGTAGTCACTTAAACTCTCCGAACCTAAATTCTTCATCTGTCAGGCGGAGTTCATAATGACGCATACCTTAGGTTAGCTCCTTAGAGCCAGCAACCTGTCGTGTTCACCTGCCTCGTTCCAGAGCGTTGTTGACCATTTGGCCCATTCTTGCTTTGTGGGCAACTTTTTAAAAATTATTTATTTATTTATTTATCTGAGAGAGAGAGAGCAGAGGGAGAGGGACAAGCAGACTCAGTGCTGAGCCATATTGTGCTCGGACCACATGGAGAGGTTAAGTGTCGTTGCGGTAGACGGCAACTAGCATCTAGCTCACCCAGGCCAAGTGTCCGATGTGAGTGAAGATACCAGCCTTGCGGGTCACCCTCCACCCAAAGCTGATCAAGTCTCCTCAGCTGAGTCCCCATCGTGAGGGAGCGGAGACAAACCATCCCTGCTCTGGAATCTATGAGGATTCCACAATGGTGGTTGTATCACACCCTAAGTTTAAGGATGGTTTGTCGTGCAGAAAAAGTAACTCGAACCCCGGCGAAGCCTCAGTGTCCTCACCTGCATAACAGATAATAGGACTGCCTTTCTTACAGGCTGGGTTGAGAATCGGAAGTGAAAGAGCCCGATGTCAGAGCTGATGCATGGTGAGTGCTCGGTAGATGGTAATGGCCGTGTTACCGTTCATGCTAGCGTCACCACCATCTGTCCTGTGGGGACATAACTGTCAGGCCTTTGAGGATGGGAGTTAGGACACCAGGGTGGGGGGCACTGGGCTGAGACCGGGCTGCACCCAGTGGGCAAAGAAGCAAGGACAGTGGTCCCTCCCCATTCTGGGGCATCATGTGGCCTCCACACATGCCCAAGGCCAGCAAAACCAGAGTATTTGCTAGCACTCCAAAGATTTTCCTAGGAGGCAGTCTGATTCATTTCCAAACCAGGCAATCCTGCATGGTAGCCAGCGTGGATAGAGGGAGGGAGTTTCTTGTCTCGGAGTTGCCAACTCCAGCCCGCAGGTCTGTTTATTCCTAGCGATGGGAACCTCACGTGGGGAGATTCATGCCCCTGCGTCTTCCTTCTCCCTTCCTCCACGGACTTCCTTGGCCTCTTGATGGATTCTCCTGACACTTCTCAGCCTCAGCAGTGCGGTTCAGGGTTTTCTGCCCATATAGGCTAGCTGTCTGTTGGGGTGTCCAGCAGGTGCTGGGAGGCCTCATGATAGAGCCCAGAAGCTTCCTGGTGTGCATCAGGCTGCGTTTCTTGGCATCTCTTTATAGTAGAGGTTTTGGTCATTCTTGTAACTCACGGCCTGTCACGAAGTTACATGACCTGCTTTGTCTTCGGACAGTAATTCTTTGATTATTGCCAGACTGTGGCTGGCCTGGTATATCTTCCCCAAACTGGATAAGACTCAGCATGAAATTCTTCGGGCTGAGCCCTGGGGACCGCCCCCCACCTTGTCAGCAGCTTTTAATCCAGCACTTTCTCCCATGCACTTGTGCTTGGAGAATTTAGGGTTACTGTTCTCAATTTTCTTCCTGTGGTGACAGCGTCTGAGATGTGATAAATGGTCAGAAAAGAGTCAGGCATCCTGTTTATCTGTTACAAGGGTAGCAAAGCACCTTTCCTCCAAGAGATAGGACCAGCCAGCTTACAGGTTTTTTTTTTTTTCAAGCTGACATTTCCTAAATGCTTGCTGTGTGTCAGATGCTGATCTAAGTGTGTTCTGTGGGTTCCCCCGTTGAATCCATTTTTTTCCATGCCCATTTTAAGGATAAGGAAGCTGAGGTCCAGAGAGGGAGGTTACATGCCAAAGCTAGGAAGTTGTGGGGTGAAGTCACACAGCTGTGAGATTTGCTTTCTTTTTTTTTTTTTTAAAGATTTTATTTATTTATTTGAGACAGAGAGAATGAGAGAGAGAGAGCACATGAGAGGGGGGAGGGTCAGAGGGAGAGGCAGACTCCCCGCCAAGCAGGGAGCCCGATGCGGGACTCGATCCAGGGACTCCAGGATCATGACCTGAGCCGAAGGCAGTCGCTTAACCAACTGAGCCACCCAGGCGCCCCTGAGATTTGCTTTCTACTTTGCATGCTGCCTCGAATGCAGACACTTAAACCTGCTCTCTCCTCACGTCCCCCAGGAAGGCAGCTTCCGCTCTGGTAATGGGTGTTCTCCATCTCTGCATTCCACGACCCTTGTTCAGGGCCAGGACCAGGGAAGGCATTGGATAAGTGTTTGTTGAATGAATAGGTGACCATACAGGGCCAACACCGTGACTCCCAGGTGAATACATGAGTGATTTGTCGGGTCCAGGGCTTTTGAGGAGTCATGTCAGGTGCTGGGAAAATGCCAGTGGAGCTGAAACAAGAAAATAGAAGGTGAGGGGCTAGGTGATTATGAGAAGCAGCAGAGCCTCTCATGGGGGCCCAGAGTACCACACCTGAGCAAAGAAGCTGGGAGTTTTGGGGGCCACCTTTGAAGTTAGTTTCTCACCCCGGCGATACAGGGGTGATGTGCACGGTTTCCAACGGTTACTCTTGCGGAATCCCCGGGAGGTGAAGTCTTTGGTGGCTGATGGCAGGGACAGTGTTCACCACCATGGTCTCAGTTTGCTCCCCACCCAGCCCCCGCCGCCCCCCTAACCCCCCGTGTCTGGAGTAGAGCAGGTGTGTGTGCTAGATGCATAGGAATATGTTGGTGGAGCTCTGCTACATTTCAGGCTTTACGGCTGGCCATGTTTTAATGTAACCTTCATCAAAGGGTTTCATCAAAGGAGTGCTGGTTAGTATTTTCTTCCCACTTTACTGATGAGGATTTGCAAGTTCAGAACAGTTAAGCACCCGGACCAGATCAGAGTTAGTACTTGTGAGATTTAAACCTAGGTTTATCTGAACGTGTACCCTGGCCTCTTTTCACTAGTCCATCAAATCTCTCTGATCCAAAATGAATTTTTTGCAGGGGGAAAAAAAAAGAAAGAAAGAAAGAGAGGAAGGGAGGGAGGAAGGAATTCATCTTCCATGAGAGTTGCTGTAGGAACTGAGGGGCCTCCAAGTAGCCAAACGCCAAACACAGGGGAGGAAATGTTGATAGACATCTGGTCTAGTTAAGCTGAGCTCTAATCAGTGGCACTTTGGTGCTTTGGCTCCGGGAATGGAGAGCCACGCATACCTAAGGACTCGGGACAAACAGGGTGGATGCCAGGGCTGGCCTGGCTGTCCGCAGGAAGTCTAAAAATGTGAGTTTGATTCCAGTGAAGACAAAATACCCAGAGGACAGAGAGAGTGTTCTGCGAAGCATCAGTTGTATGTCAGCGGACAGAAGAAGGGTAAGAAGGAGTGCCAGGGACTGGCCGGGAAGACTGTGCTCATATTCAACGTCTAGACTCCGGGGGAAGTTGCACTTTAGTGGACGGGATGAGAATGAAAACCAAGAGCCTGTGTGTCCGAAAGCATCTCCCAGGTGATGGCTCCCCGACTTTCCTGTTCTCAGAGCTCTTCCCGTTTCTCAGTACCATCCTCGGAGATATAAGAGCGGATTTGCCGTGGGCCAGTTCCTGGAGAAGGACCCAATTCCCCAAAGGGCTTCAGAATGACTCTTTCAGAAGTGATTGTCAAACCTGTTCGCCACCCAGGGAAACATCTCTATGCAGTTATTCTGGTTGGCTGAGTAATTGTCGCTAACGTTACACGGGGCAGGAACGATCAGGGAAGTAATATTAGATGTGTCTCTTACAAAACTGATTGTGTCACTGCTATGTTTGGTACACCGAGGGTCCATGTGCTTGAATAAGGCAGAGTCTGGTTTTGGAGACTCACACTCTGTATGGAAAATCATCACAGTCATCCTTGGCTCCAAGGATTGCCGCGGGGACTAGATGAGGTAACGGGGCAATACATGGTTCATGATGGTTTCCAAACTCACCCGATGCATTTGTTTTATTTAACACATATATAATGTTTACTAGGTGTTGCACCAATTATAGATATTCATGCACGTGACACTCATAGCAGCCCTTGGAAGTAGGTATAGTAACTGTCTTCATTTTGCAAACGAGGACAGTGAAGAGCAAAGTCGTTAAGTAACTGATGCATGGCTAGGAAGCAGCGGAGCTGAGATTTGAATGTGGCTCTTGAGTTCATGCCCTTTGCCACCTGGAAGGCTCACCGATGCATCAGGCTGCTGTGCTACCCACTGTCCCTTGCAAAGCGCTGGGGAAGCATTTATTTCTTCTTGTGTTCCATGAACTTTCAGAAAAACACAACTTGCACTCAGATTAGTGTCTCAGGGGTCTGCTTCTGGGGGAACCCAAACAAAGACACGCTCCAATTCAGCCCGGACACTCTGTCTTTCTCTCCGAAGGGTTCCTGAGTAAGTACGGTATGTGCAGAAAGCAATGGCCAAATGGGAAAGAAAGTACTGCTTTTTTAATAGCTGGGTAAGCACCCAGTACTCCCCAGTGCACAGCAGTAAAACTCTAGCTGGGGGATGTGGATTATGCCTGGAAAAGCGTTCACTGAGGTCCCCTGCTTGCTTTATCCTGTCGAGATGTGCTGACAACATGGGGGTGGAAAGCCAGAAGGCGATCCACTCAAGGATGCAGACCTTGAAGGCACAGTAACTCTATCCCGCAGTGAACCAGGCTCCATGGAGGTGAGGGCTGGGCACAGTCCTTTCTGGGGCAGATCTGGGGGTACGGTGGGCACAGCCCAGGGCCTGAGCAGAGGGTCTGGGATGCGGGGAGAAGGATGGACGTTCCCATCCCCTAAAGGGGCTGAGGACCTGGGCGGAGGATGCTCCCGCCTGCCTTGGTTTCTGCTTCCTACTCTCCGGTGTCATGGTGGCTTTTGATTTGCTACCTTCTAGGGAGACTCTGAGTTCATTTCCTCTGATAGCACTCCTTGGCCTTTCCTCGGGTGGGATCAGGAAGGAGGAAAAAAGCATTCTGAGGGTTTTTGCGGTTTGGTCCCCATGGCACATTGACCAGGTGTCTGGAGCATCTGTGCTGTTTGTCCTATGAACCTGTTGGATCTGTGCATCAGAAGTTGAGAAGAAGCCCCGGAAACAGCAGGGATGGTGATGACGATGGTGACAGTGGTGATCTAGAGGTCTTGCACCACGTGTCACTCGTCTGGCAGGACTGCTCCCAGCAAGCCTGTGAAGGAGGTCGTACTGTCTTTGTAGTACAGACGAGGAAGCTGATGTGGCAAGAGGCTTGATTCATTGTTTCAGCCATATCACGAGGTTCGTCGTCGAGGCTCCTGAAATGATCAGTCTCTTTCTCAATAATGTGCTTGCTCGTGGCACGTCCAGCACAGGGACTGGGAGAGATGCTGCGCAGTGAGCGGCTGAGGGAAGGGTTGGGTGAACTTCGGTGAAAAGTTGTCTTTGTGATGTGGTTGGAGGGAATTCATCTCAATTCATAAAGAAACGTCACCACTCTGTGAGCCTCCTCGCCGTGAATTCCACGAAAGAAGTGTGGTCGTTGCAGAATCGCGCGGGGAAGGGGGGGGCGTGTCACTGAATTGAATGAATGAATGTAAGTGTCATTATTCAAAATATATCTTAAACTCAGAGCTCCCTGAGGGCAAAGAAAACCTCTATGGGAATATGTCTGAAGGGCTAGCAGAGTTAGCCCTGCTGCAGGGGTAAAGAGGATGGGCGGGGTGAGGGATGTGTTTGACAGGACCCAGCACAACCCAGGGTCTTTTGGACCAACCTCTGCAAAAGGCATCCCTGGCTCCGTCGAAATTGCCTCTCTTCTTGCTCTGAAGAGATCTGACCCTGGTTCTTTCTTCCTCTCTTTATTGTTTGTTTGGGTTTTAGGGGAAGAAGATCCTGGCATTTTCCCTTCAAAACATTTTCTGGGAAACACAAGGAGGAAAAGGAATGCCTAAGTGGTAGAACCTCAGGCTTGGTATAAGAAACCATTGTTGCTGGTTTCAGTGGCCAAGGTTAGCTCTTTGTGTCCCTTGCTGCCTTGGCAAAGCCCACTGTCCGGGGTCTTTCACCCCCCGCCCCCCCCCCTCCCGCCCCGTGCAGGCTGAGACCTGGAATATTGGAATTCGAAGAGGATTAGGGGCCAGTGACAATTAAAGCAAGCACTGGGCCCAGAGCAGAATTCCCCCATCTATCAACGTCTTCACCAAAGAGCCCTTGTCTTCCCTGGTCACCCAGGCAGCTCCGCGAGTCATTACCGTCCGTACCACGACGGCCCGCTGTGCCCTGGGTGCTGATTAAAAACCTGGTGAGCAGTGGGGAACCGCACGCTCCTCTGTTTCCCAGCCAGGTCGCAGCAAGTTAATAACCTTCTTGAAAGCGAAAGCAAAAACATTTTATTGATAAGCACCAAAAGCTGTTGTCTGTGGCCCAGGTAAATTTATCGCCTGGTTTTGTTACTTGTTTCTGACTCACGCAACAGACAAGAGCATTTAAATCATTCAAAGCCTCCCACTGTTACGAGACAGGAGGAAATGTTGGCACAGGGAAAATGGGCTGAGAGAGGGAGAGAGGATGAATTCCTGAGGTAGGACCAGGATTTCTCTGGGCACCTTCTTTACATTGACTTGTGTGATGCTCAGAGTCCTTCATGATGACATTGTTTTATTCCCATTTCACAGTTGAGGACACTGAGCTATAAAGGCGTGAAGGGCCTTGCCTCAAAGCGTGTGGCAACAGTGGAGCCAGGAGTCAAAGCTTCATCGGGCTCTATGAGATGATCTGCACTCCCACTGGATCAGTCAGGTCCTAGGACAAAACAGATGACACATTCAAATTAGGAGCGTCCCAGGAGACTTCATGAAGGGGCCGTGTTCCTAAGTGAACAGCAGAACTGTGACCACCCTAAAACCCTGAGGGCAGGGGAAGGGAGCCGTTAAAGGAACCCTGGGAAGCATTATGTGAAGGAGGCTCTTTTAAAGGAACAGTGACTTTTGGTCAAAGGACAGAGAGCCAATCCAGTGTGATTCTGCATGGGGAACGTCAGGGAGGGAGCCCCGTTGGCTGACCCTACCTGGAGCCAGGGATCCCACGGGTGTGGTCCATTCCGGTCAGCCTCCCAGTGTAGAGGGCAGGGTGGACGAGGGTCTGGCAAGTTACCTTGCTCTTTTGTTCTGGCAGATCCCCCTCCCCCCAAATACTTTTTTTTTCCAGAAGGCAATAGCTATCAAGCTGTACCAGTAAAAAAAAATCACTCCTCTAAAGAAAGCTGAGAGCTATCAAAGCCTCTCTCCTCACATGCAATTGAAATAATCTCAGAACACATTACTTAGATTTTGGCCATGACCTAGAACCTGTAAAGACCCATCTCAAGTAACACGTTATATTCATAAAGATATCCACCCAGCAGAGGTTCGCAGCTGTGTGGGTCATTAAGACTCACCTCCTACATTATTTAATGCATCTTCACAATACCCTGGGGCAGGCAGGGGGAGATTTTCTATAAACTGTGTCTATGTTACAAGTAAGTCTTCAGAGGAAGACAGCAAATGCGATTCTTCCTCTTCAAAGGAGAGTTGTCTTGCTGTCTTGGGGCAGTTGTATTGCTGATCGGGTGGCTTTAGGAAGCTCCTTACCATGAGTGCAGAGGATTTGGGAAGAACCCCCCCGACCCCGAATTTCCCTGCCATTCCCTCCCCCATAGCCTCCTCATTTTCTACCACCCTGTTATATCACACACCCCAGGATAACGGCCTGACTCTTTGTTGCACAATGATGAACCTAGAAATGAAAGCACCAGGGAGAGGAAGAGTGTCCTGTGCCTAAAATCAGCGCTTTGAGGATGTCCCGTGTGCCAGGCCACATGCTAGGTTTTGCAGATGCAGAAATGAGTAAAACAGTATGTATGTACTTACTGAAATTGGGGGCTGGTGAGATGACATAGACTTGTGTACATTACAGGTGAACGTGGTTGAGGACGCTGAGAATGGGGTATGCAGAAGTGCTCCAGCAGCCCAGATGAGGGAGCCGTGGCATCTGCCCTGGGGGTCAGGGAAGTTACACTGTTCAGATGGCCTTAAGCATCGGGGGAGGAATTCTGGTGGAGAAGGGGTAGTGTAGACATGGGCTGGGGCAGAGAGACGGCAGGAATCCATCTGAGGGTATAACCGGTCAAAAAGTGTGTTTGGAACAAGGACGTGTGGAGTACAGTTACCAATACGAAAAAGCTTATGAAGGTTGGATGGTGGGTGGCATCGGTCCTGTGCCCGTGGCTTTAGCCTTTGGGCAGCAGGGAATGATGCAAAGTTTTTATGCAGGGAAGTGATAGGGTTAGATCTGTGTGTTAGAGAGATCGTGCTGGCATTGTTGTTCAGGGCAGGTTGGAAAGGCAATGCCCATGTGGAGGTGAGTCTGGGAGGGGACTGTCACGGCAGAAATGAAGCTCGCTGAGTGTCGACTGCCAACCGGCCTTGGACGCAGCTCAGGAATCTCAGATTCTGTTTCTTTGTAGGCGTGGCTTCCAAGCTGGGACCACCTGGCTGATTTCAAGGGGGTCCATGATGTCATTGCCACCATGTTGCCGACTCGTTCAGATCTGCTTTATTGGGACAGTGGACCCACCCACCCTCTCGTGCTCTGACCTTTGAGCTAATGGTTCAAAACTGCACCCAGTGCTATGCTGCTCGCTGATAACACCCATTTCTCCTAGGGAAGAAAAAAAAAATCCCTCATTTGTAGCTTTGGCAGATTTCTCTGCCATCAATACTCCCACCATGGCTGATTGCAAACTACTAAGGTGATACCACCAAATGCAGGGTTGGGATATTGGCTTCTGTGAGCTTGGGAGAGCTGGTTTTGGCATACCACTGGATCCATCCTTCCGCGAAGAATTGCCCTTGGCCAGCCGTGGCTGCCTCGCCTTAAATGTCCAGGACAAAGAGGTGTCTCCCTTGGGGCAGCCCATACCTAATGACTGAATATAGGGGGGCTACAGATTGCTTTATAGTGGGACCATTGTTTGGTCATAAACACATTCCAGAGCTCTTAGCGGGATCAGGCTGAGCTATACTTTAGATGAACCTGTTTCTTTGCTTAGGTTCCTTCTCTGCCCCAACCTCCTCCCTTCACTTCCTTACAAGTTTGTCCCAAGAGCTCTCCGTCCATAAATCACTTACGCAAGGATCCCCACCTCAGACTCGGCCTTGAGGGAGCCTAGCCACAGCCATAAACCCTGGGAATTGCATGGAAGAATCTCGCATGCCTCCTCACATGTGTGCATATGTCTGGGAGAAGGTCAATGGCTCTCATCAGATTTTCCAAGAAATTTATGACCCAGAGAAGGTTTGAAGCCTCTGCAGTAGGTGAAAATACGCATTTTGCTTCTAGCAAATGTGGTTGAAGCTCAGGGAGCCCGGCTTTCTGGGGGACTGAATGAAGAGGGTCCTCGTTTACAAGAACCACCCTGTAGAGGGCAGGCTTATTCACCTGGGATTCCAACCGTAATCCCATAAAAGGTGAGGACGCCAGGTGAGGGATGGGGAGGGATTATGCTTAAATTTACAGAGAAGCCTTTGGAAGGGAGGGGGAAACCACAGCTCCAGGCAAGACAGGAGGTCTTAAGCTGCACTTTAAAGTCCTAATCAAATGCAAGCAAAAGCATTTTCAAAAGCAGGAGTAATTGGTGGTCGAACAAAGCCTTCTTTTAAGCCACATGTGTGTTCCACACCCAGGGACCGATAACGGGTTTTCCTTGTCGGGGTCTTCTCTGCCACAGCCATGTCAGGCTGCAGGCCCAATGCTTCGGTGGCATCCCGTCGAGGCAAAGAACATGACTGTGACCTTGGGGCAGGTGCGTGGTGCATCTCTGGTTGTTTTGGGGGTTGGTGGTGTCACAAGATTGGCCAAGGAGGCTGGGATGCAGGCTGCTTTGCAGAAGCTTCCCCCGGTCTCCCATCCTGTACAGTTGTAGACACTCGTCCTCTGCCTCACACCTATCTCCGTCCTGAACATTATACCCTCCCCACACACCTACATCATTCACAGGCTAGCCAGGCCTCCTCACACACCTTCACCCCGACACACTCATCACACACTTAACATGGCTGTGTCTGCAGACTCACCCACACCTCCTTGTGCCCTGAGCCCTCCACAGGCACGTATTCACCATCTGCTCAGCACACACTGCAAACCCTGACCTTGTCCACTTTCTTCTCTGAGATGTCTCCCCCTGCCTTTTGTTTCTCCTTCACTGTCTCTCCCTCCCCTCCACCCTCCCACTCCCTGTCTCTCACGTACCTGCAAACGCCTCCCACACCGTCCCCGCCCTCTCCCCACCTCCAACACACACAGTCCCAGAAGGAACGGTGCATGGAATCTTAACCTCAATAAGAAGTTCACAGTGAAAAAAATTGCCCCCCTGGCTCCCCTAAATTCTTTTCTTCTCTTCTGGACACTCTTTGTAATTCAGAGATATTTCTGATGACCATTTTGGGTGCTTCTGCACCTGCTTTGTGGGGTATCTTGACCGTACAGTAGAGCATGTCGGTGAAAGCACCAGGCTCAGCCGGCTGTGATCACGGTCTGTCAAAGCCCGCCTCACCTTGATGCAGAACCCGTCAGCATTCAGTTTGCCAGTCTGTGAAATGGGGAGACCAAAGTGTCTGCGTCTGAGGACTGAAGATAAATGAGTAGGATAACGTCAAGCTCTAAGTGTGTAAGAAAAGGTAGCCCCTGATATTTTTAAGTGATGCCAGCACTAAACCAGGTTTCTGTGAAAACTCCAAGCTCTGTAACAAGTCTGGGTTTGTGGAACCAATGGAAGGCCCTGTGTTTTCCATTCGGGCAGTCTCTGTGCAGTGGGTCCCTGGGAGCCGAACCCGGAGGTGTCCCAGAGGGTAGATCGAACTGAATCTCTGCCACAACAAATCATGGCTTGTAGGAATTTGTGGAACTCCCATTCTTAGAGCATGGGGTCAGACAAGGCCAAAGTTGGTGCCAGACCATTTGAACAAGAACGCTAGCCCTGTGGGGTTTTTTTTTTTTTTTTTTTTTTTTAAAGATTTTATTTATTTGACAGAGAGAGACAGCGAGAGCAGGAACACAAGCAGGGGGAGTGGGAGAGGGAGAAGCAGGCTTCCCACCGAGCAGGGAGCCCGATGTGGGACTCGATCCCAGGACCCTGGGATCACAACATGAGCTGAAGGCAGACGCTTAACGACTGAGCCACCCAGGCGCCCTACCCTGCGGGGATTTTTGGCACATGCACCTAATATGCATTTGTACCCAAATGCCTTGAGTGAAGTTGAGTTTGGGATTCTGGGAAAAGCGGTTTGGAGAGGGCGTGGGGTCTGTGGAGTGGGGGCAGGGTGACAGAGACTGTGTCCTTGACCAAACTCTACTTGGGCTCCTCTGAGCTCGCTTCTCAACTGCCCTGGCTTTGGGGCTTCTGTCCATCTCTGCATTGTCCAGGTTAACCAGAATCCTCATGTCGTATCTGATCACTCTTGACCTCTGACCAAAGCCCTCACCCTGTGCCACCCCCAGCTGGTGTCTGACACCCTGGTCTGCCTTCGGCAAGAATCCTGTTAGGCTGGGTTAGCACAATGCCCCCTGACCCTTGATGCTTCTAGTGATTTTCCATTTGTCGACCCCATACGTTCGCATGTATCCTTGTTGTACTGGGAGTCGGGCCCATCTCCCGTCCCGCTGCGAAGCCAGTCGCGTCTGCCCCACACCTCCCTCGATGGTCCCCCTGAATGAAGTCTGCAGGTAGTTCTTTACCAAGGGTCCCGAGTGAGTTTTTCTTTGATGGGGGTTCGCTGGTCCTGTGGGCGGTTGTTCTCAGCGTGTCTCTTTCTGAGACAAGGAATGCTCTGGTCATCCCATTACAAGGCAACCTGACCTTTGGGGTCTTTCATGATCAAACCTGCTTGCTGTTCTTCACACTCCCTCCATTTCTTGAATGCTGACTATATTGTAGGGATTGTGCTGAACTTATGTTCTGTGCGTCCTGATGGCCACTCTGGGAGTCACACAAGGCTAATATTCCTGCTGTGGGGATATGAGTAAGTGGCAGGGTGGGTTATCTGGAGCCATGGTGCTGAGGGAGTCTGAGCCGAAGGGGCTGATGGACGGACAAAAGGCAGAAGGTCAATGGGCAGACACGCGCAGTGGTGACTTTGGTTGCTAGACTTGTGGTGTTGGTTCTCCCTCCCCTTACCCCTTTCCCTCCTCCCTGGGCTGCCTTCCCCTTTCACCTGAGGTGGGTTTCTGGCCAGTTTGATCTGTCACAGATCTCCTTACCACTCCGCCATTCTGCTCTTTGAGAATGACACAGACCAGCTCCATGTGTCACCAGCTCTGTCAGACCCAGCTCTCTTATCTATCCCATTGTACTTTCAGAACGCAGGAGGGACACCTTTCATAGCGGACCTCTCAAAGACATCAGCTGGTAGACACGGGGGCGGGCCCTAGGAGCATGTGCAGCACGCACCTTCCCTTCCCGGCCTCTCAAATGCCTGTCCTGGCTCTCCTGTGTTTCCAGCCCCAGCTTCCAGCCCCCTCTGCGTCTTTCACCACAAACATAGCTCAGTGGACAAGAACAGAGCTTTAGAGGTCTGGAAGACCAGGTTTTAAATCTCAGTTCTCACACTGGCCTGCAGTGACTTTGGACAAGTCCCCTTTAACTCTCTTGATCCTTAGTATTTGGTCTGTAAAATGGAATAATAACAAACAATAAAATAATGATAGCAATATAGAGTAACAATGCCTACCTGCTATAGGGTTAAGCGTGAAATGGTCTTCATATGCAAATAGCATGTTTATCATCATTTCACCCGACTTTGGTGCGGAAATATCAACATCCTGGTCTTTCCCCCGAAAAGATGGCTGCTCAGGGGTCTCCCTTCTGACCCGAGGGCCTGGGAAGCTGCTAATGCCCAACAAGCCTGCATGATAGATTGGGCCACCCCACTTGGCAATGAGGACACCGAAGCCCATGCATTTAAGGGGGATTGCCTGAGACCTCCCACAAAATTGGTGGGAAAGCTGGGGCTCCAGATCCAAGACCCCTCCTCCCTCACTCATCATGCCGGGGGTGGGGATGGGGTTCAGGAGCATGAAACAACTGGGCTGTGTGATGATAAAACCACAAATGACAACTGAAATCGTCCTGCCCCCTTTCTGAACAAACGTTTTCTACATGTCAGGCACTGTGTTAATAACATCTGCGTGCATGATCCCATTAAAGGTGCCGGCTCATGTTTACCACCATGCACAAATGAGGAAGGGAGGCCCAGCTCAGACAGGCTAAGACCTGGTCTAAGTGTACACGGCTAGCAAGTGATTGATTTGGGAGGCAACCCAGAGTCATTTGAGTTCTGAGTCCATCTTTTGGGAACCACGTGGGGCCACTTAGCTTCAGGGTATGGATGGACCTGACTTAACCAAAGGAGAATATTCCACGGGTGTCAGCAGCTTTCTTTAATTTTCTCCCCGGTACACTGGTCTATCAGTGGCTTTGCTCCGGGTAATTCCAGCCAAGCAGCAGCTCCCTCTCCACTGAGCTGGCCCCTGTCCCCCGCCCCGAGCCGGCCCCCACTGCCGTTACAGCTGTGGACAGCTTGAGCCACAGACCCCCAGCCTCCACGAGTCTCTCTCTCCCACGTTCTTCTAACACTGCATTGACAATAGCTGCTCTCTATCTCAGTTCTTCCTTCTTGATCCCCATATTCAAGCCCCCAGTATTTACTCTTTTCATTGGCGGGGTAGGAGAGGGTGGTGAAGATCGAATATTTCCTGTTTCCTTGTCTCCCCAGCCATCCTCTGCTTCCCTGTCTTCACCTTTTCCTTGTACGTCACGTGTGCACAATGAACCTTATCGTGCTTCTTGGTCTGTGACATACTGTTGAGGTCAGATGGTGCTCGGCTCCTATTTTATCTCATTTTTCAAGATTTTATTCTAGTGTTCTCCTCTTTATCTAGCAGCTCCAACCTCCCTTCTCCTTCCTCCAATGCATGGGCATTCTCTGTACCGAGTTAACGTGGGACTTCCCACTCTACTGTCTGCACAGTTTTCTCAGATACGTGCGCACCATTGGACATTGCTTTGGGCGGGTGTATTTGAAATTTTGCATAAACGGTGTTGTGTTTGAATTCTTCATTTCTGTTCTCAGTCGGTGTTGCAATTTGAGCTCCAGCCTCGTGACCCTATGTAAATATCCTTCATCCTTCTGAATGGTTCGTGGCACTTTACAGGCTTTCATACCACGGGTACCTGTTGCCTTGGAGACGGACATCTAGGCTTTCCTGTTCTTTGGTTCCATTGCTAGGCCGGATGGTTTTCCTCACAGGTGTTTCCTGGTGGGCCTTTGTGGGAATTTCTCCAGAATATGTATGCAGGAGTTGGTGTGCTGGATCACACATATTAAACCCTATCTAATGACTCCAGTTTGGAAAACCATCAGAATTTATAAGGTCATTGGCAATGCAGCAAGACTTGCATTTTCCCCATAGAGGATATCCTCCCCAGGTAGAATCTTTGCCCCATGGCCTCTCATCATTGCTTTTGCTTTTATCTCTCCAAATACTGGAAATCGGAGCCTCCCATCATGTACTTTCTCGTCAGTCTGTTTTCTCCTTCTGCAAAACTGCAAATGTCTTCCTCCAGTCTGCCATGTGTCAGCGATATCCTTCACTGGAAATACTTTTTAAATTTGACATAAATTAAAAAAAAATTATTCCTCCCTCAAAATTTGTATTTTTGAACTTCCATCCAAGAAATCGCTCTATACCCTGAGGTCAACACAGCTATTTAGAATTTTCTTTTGTTTGAATATGAAAGGCATAGCTTTCATGTTTCTGGAGCTTGCTTTTGTTATCTTGCATACTGTGGTGGAGATTCAACCTTATCTGTAAATAAGTGTATTATACATGTCGTAATTGCCAAATATCCTAAATATTTGTCCAATAAGCCATTATTTCTCCCACAGCTTTGCGATTCCATCTCTATCACACATCAAATTTCTCTGCTGCTGACTCTCCATCTCTTTTCTCTGTCTCATACGGGCTGTTCTCTTCCATTGGCCTATTTGCCTCAACACCTGTCCCATGCTGTGTTCGCACTGTGATTTTGTAAGGTGTCATAATAACGTGTTGGGTGAGGCACCTTCTCTCTCCCCTCGCCCCTCTCCTTTTGAACCTTACCAATTTCCCTAGCTATTCTTGGAATTTTAATCTTATACAGACATTTTTAACCAGTTTGCCAAGTTTCTTAGGAAGTCCTGCTGTGAGAGAGTCTACCCCACAGGGTTGGCTGGGCAGCTGAATGAGGTAAGGGATAAAGAGGGCTTTTGCAAACTGTTCACAAAAAAGTCTAGGAAAGTCAGTAGAGGATTGAGATAGGGCAGGGCTTTGGGGGTCAGCCAGACATGCATGTTGAAGTTCCTTGGAATTTGGATAAATCATCGGAATCCTCTGATCCTCAGCGTTTTTATCTATGTGATTGAAGTTGAAATTAACCAGCTCCCAGGCTTGGAGGTGGCGGGGCAGCGATTCCATGGGGGCACTGCATCCCAGTGCCCTGTAGGGCTGGGGGGCTGGGCTGGGGATGGGGGGAGTATCACCAGGGAACGCGGGGTGAGGAACCCTGAGCCAGGCTGCACACAAAGGATTGGCACTGCTGTTGATGGGATACAGGCTGCCCGGTTAATGAGATCATTCATCAACATTACGTTCAGGGCCATGATGGATTTACCCAGATCCCCAGCTTGAATCTTCTGGGGGAAAGGACATTAATGGTGACATCTGTGAGCCTCTGTGAGGGGTGTGTGTCAGGCTCCCGGAGTGGTGGTGGGGAGAGGACTTGCAAACCTCTTCAGCTCTTTCTGCTTCAACATGTTAAACTCGGCGATGTCTGATGGGACCTGCTGCGTTATTACTTATCTGCCCTAGAATCATCCAGCTATGGGAGGAGTGTCTGCTATTCAACACTCAAACAGTGCTGGGAGGCAGAAAGGTAAAGTGGCAAGGGGCCCAGGTTTGGAAGCAAACGCACCTGGGCCTGGGCCCGAGCTCGTCCACGTAGTGGCCGGCTGTGTGACCTTGGGCAAGTCATTGTGCCTTGTCATTAGACCTACCGTGTAGGATGGTGGAGAGGGTCACAGGATTTAACGAATGCCAAGGAATATGGTAAATGGTAATACGTCACCGAGATGTAAGGCATTGCGATCGTTTCAAAAAATAATCACATGCTGCCTGTCAGGCAACTGTTTCTTTGTACTTTTTACCCTCAGCCCTGCTACTCCCTGGGTGCCGGAATACCTCCCTGCCAAGTTCTGTGGACTCCCAACAACTGGGCCGGACGCTATGGCTTCATGACGTCCACAAGTTGGCGTGTGTACATGTGTAGGCATACGTGTAGTGTATGTTTATTGGAGAGGACAGTATTGTAGGGTCAGAGGTTATGAGGGATGAGAAAGATTATGGCCAAATCCAAGAGTTTAAGGGACAATGAATGCGATTTGGACTTTTTGTTTAAGGCGAAGTGCAACCGATGATGACGAATCCAGAGTGACCTTATGATTGATAAGCACAATGATTAGCAAAAACAACAGCAGGAACAACATCTCGGTGTGTTCCTGATACTTCATTGATTAGTGTGTGCTCTTCCATTTATCTCTACAACAGTCAAATGGATCCTTGTCTTACAAGGAAACTGAGATTTCCACGGTTGAAGGGGACACAGCTGGTAGGTTGTCGGAGCTGGGGATCAAATCCACACCTTGCCTGGGCTCAATACCCAGGCTCCTAATTCCTCGGAACAGCTGTCAGTTCCCCGGGGAGATTCATCTAGGGTTCGTTTCTCTGTCAAGGGCACCATGCTCCAACCATGTTACTTCTGAAAAACAGCAATTTCTGGAAGTGAAACTTCAATTTTTCGGATTGAGAGGCTGACACTTGAGCGGAGCAGAGGCATCATGCTAGAGCATGTGTTCCACCCCCCCCAAACCCCATCACAGCTGTGGAGGTGCCCGTCTCAAAGAAAGCAGAGGGAAGCAGCCAGCTAGAAAATCAGAAACGAAAAAACGTGGCTTTACTTGGCAGACAATTTGTATTTTTTTTCGGTTCAGCAGGGCGTGAGCCCTTTCCTGGTGACTTCCTGCTCGATGCCCACTGGGAGAGAGAGCCTTTACTCGAGGCCATGGGACCTGGCCAAGACCCCTGCCCCTGACCCACCGGCTCAGACCACGGAACAGGACGGGCTCTTCTCACGTGTTCTCGAGCTTATTTGGTGATCATTAAAAAGGTTTTCATCATCACACCACCTGACAAAACCCGCTTGGGGTAAAAGAAAAGAGATCGAAAAAAAAAATCTATAAATCTTATGTGCCAGAAGGCATCTTGGCTTAGGACAGAGCCTAAGGACCAAGGAAGCAACCAGAGAGTCCACTCCACACTCTGCTGCTCCCCAGCTGGGTCATCGGAAGGCAGTTCCTTTCTCCCTTGGTGAAGAACCCATGTATTGCACAATAGCACGTGGCACTGCTCACCCCAAATTCCTGGGAATGCTTTCACATAGCACGATCTGTTCGTGGCTCCTGCCCGAGTAGTGTGGCATCATTTCCTCATCTCTGAACATCCTAGTCTTCATTTATAAAATGAGGGCGATAAAATAATATCCTCTTCGTAAGGGTTGTTGGCCGAATCAGGATGGGATAATGACTGCAAGGAAGGGAACGGAGGCTGGCTCTGGAGCAAGCACTCAGCAACCTTCACTCTCTTCCCACCTTATTTTCCAGAAATTGGAGGCAATGGAGATAAATAAAATACAGCAAAATCTAGTGCTTGGGAAATCAAGCATAAAGATAAATGACGATAGCGAACTTTGTGGAACAATATAAAATGGGAGATTACAAAGTGATACTTGTCTAAATATTAGGTAAGTGACAGAGTGAAGAAGTATTATGACTTCCGAAGAAGGAAGGTATCTTCGGTGAGGGTCCCCAGAAGCGGAGTCTGGGAGGCGCCTTTGTGTGGATGGAGGACAGCAGGGTGGGGCAGGGGAAAGAAGCCAGATGAGGGTGTGGGTTCAGGAAAGCCCCAGCCTCTGCCTACTCCTGCAGGAGCGCTCTGGAATGCACATCGCATCTCTGTGTTCGCTTCTGCTTGCACCAAGGAGCTTTGTACTCCTGCTCATCAGGCCTTGGCAGGGCTGTGCTAGGAGGACTACACTCCTGGGCACTTCTGGGTCTATCTGCAGGTCTCCCAAGAGTCTCAAATATCAGTCATTGAAAAAAAAAAAGCACATGGAAGTTGATTAGGGGGTGTATGTTCAAAGTCGGTATTTTCCCAAAGTAAAATTTCCCATCCCATAAGCTCTTTGAGGACTTTGCTACTCCCCCTTGGGAGGTATAAATAATCTGTTGACTTGAGGCCCTGGTGACCACCCTGATGAACAGATTCCAGCAGAAGGAGTAAGTGCTTTGTAGCTCATGAGGCTGGACCATGAAAAGATATACAGTCTTTTCTTGGAATACTTGCCTTTAGAACCCAGCCAGAAGGCTTTAAAGAAGCTCAGGCCACATGGAGACCCATGGAAGGAGGAATCAAGAACTCCAGCCCTCAGCCCTGGCTAAGCTCCTACTGACAGCCGGGCCTAGTTTACCAACCATGTGACTGAGCCTTCTTGGAAGTAGGTCTTCCATTGAGCCTCCCGGCCTGATGTTGCCGGGAACCAAGATGAGCCTCCCTCTCTGTGCCCTGCCCAAGGTGCGCAATCATGAGCAAAGTAAATGATCATTCTTGTTTTAAACCACTAAGCTTTGCGAGTGACTTGTTTTTTGCAGCTGTAACTGAGGCAGGGTACCAGAAAATGGTAAAAAAAAAAAAAAAAGTTCAAGAATCTGGGTACAGCACGACAGTGTAGTAGAGTTGTTGGGGTCATGTTTGGATCCTCTGTAGCATGCTGGTGTGCCCATCTCCCAGACCCATTAGTGGTGGTGGTTTGCCATCTTTGGGAAATTCGCCCTGGGCCTAATGGGAGCCATCTCGACTGGGATGTACCCGTTCCTCTGGGAGGTCCACAGCCAATGACTGACCAACACGGGACACCAAAAGGCTGTCCTTTGTCTCAAGGTGGAACCAACTCCTTGGAGTACCTGGGCTTCTAAGCTCCCCCAAGGGTCACATAGAATCTGGCCTCCTCACCATTGCTTGGGTTCTTGGCCCCTACCTCACCTTCTTGTCTCATTCCTCTTCTCCTAGGGGTACTCTGAATAAATCACTTGTACAAGAATCCCGCAACTCAGGGGACTTGACCTAAGATAGACAGTAATTTCTGTAGAGATATTTTAATCTGACTCACATGTCACAAAAACTATATATTTTGTATATAGATGCCTTGCTGCCATTGTCTGGGATGACTTAGCAGACATGTTATCGGTGTGTATTTAAAGTACCCTGAAGGGGTAGGGGTTGGGGATGTCTTCCTAGCTGAGAAAGGACAGTGGTCTTTGCGTCCTAAGCCCAGGCTGGGCAGTTGTGGATCCGAAGATTCTGGTTCATGACTGCAGACCACACCCCTCCCCAAGACCCAGGGGCAATTGCATATGCAATTAGAGTGATTTCCAATTCAGCACCACAACCTGTGGAAAGCACATGCCTCAATTAAAGGGCAATAGTTTCTAGTAAGTCTTGGTTGTAAGGTCTTATGCTATTTTTCACAGATCAAGCCCCTGTCCCTTGACACCATCAGGATATTAGAAAAATCCCAGGGCCTGCCAGGGGATTACTCTATTTATTAAATTTAGCTTCACAAACAGAGATGCTCTGCACTTTGTATCACCCTTGAGAACTTGAGCATTAAGGCATTCTATTGGCTTGAAACCCAGCCATTTCACAAGACAATAAAACAATGTATGTTCTTTAAAATTTTTTTTCCTGTATACTTTATTTGCTAGGGGAAGTAAAACGTAGTGCAATGATACACCATTATGTGATATGGAAGCTCTCTCTGCTGAAATTAAATCTCACCATTACAGGGTGAATATCCAGATCTGTAGTGTTAGCATTTTTACTTGGTGCATGTCAGTGCCTGAGACCTGATGTGATATTTCATCCCCCTAGTGTTTGGGCATCCTTTGTTCCAGTGTGGAACTTTGCAAATGATGTGAGGGTGCAGCTTAATGTTCAGAGAATCCCAGGATGCAGAATTAGAGGAGACCTCAAGAGAGGGTTCGGCTTAGATATTTCCTTTTTAAAAATGAGGAGACTGATGCCCTAAGAAAATATGCTTTCCCGATGGTCACAAGGCTGGTTAGTGAGTCAATAAGCCACATATTATGACTCTGAGTTCCATGAGTGTTCTGCCTGTCATGCAGCTTACTGCCACTCTTGTCCTTTGTGGGGAAGGAGCTACACCATGAGGGTTGTTCGAATTCATTTGTTGTCTGGCTTCTACTGCAGTTGGGCAAAGCATACCTTATTCCATGGAGGAGCAAACTGGTTGGCTCTGTAAGTCCTAAGGGAGGTGAGAGAATGCAACACTATGAAAATATTTCCCCCAGGTACTATAATACACGCTTTCTTCCTTGCCGTCATAACGTTAGATGTGAATGCCGTGGAGAATTTGCTGAAGATGATATTCTAAGACACTGTAATAATACCATAGTAGCATGATAAGATATGAATCCCTCATCCTTGCAAGAGCAAAATTTCCCCCTAAATTGGGGTTTTTCAAAGTCTGTCTATCTTTAAAAGGCGGAGGCACGGCCAACGGACTATGGAGTTCAGTAGGTAAGATTCAGGGTGGACTTGTATTCTGGTCACAGTGAGATCAGTCTCTTCATTTCTGCTAAGGGGTGCATAATAACACAGTGGGTTAGCCCAGAGGCTTTGTAGTCTGATACCCAGTGTTGCTGAAGCTGGTATTCCACATGCTTGTTCCCGTAGACATGTCATTTCACCTCTTCAAGCCTCGGCTTCTTATGTGTAGATGGAGGATAATTTTTTTTTTAAAGATTTTATTTATTCACTTGAGACACAGGGATACAGAGAGAGAGAGCATGAGCAAGGGAAGAGGGAGAGAGAGAGGGAGAAGCAGACTCCCTGCAGGAGCCCGATGCGGGGCTCAATCCCAGGACCCTGGGACCATGACCTGAGCCGAAGGCAGACGCCCAACCATCTGAGCCACCCAGGCGCCCCGATGGAGGATAATTTTTTAGTGATGCCTGTGTCATGTGGTCATTTTGTGGATTAAATGAGGTCATTGATGTAAAGCCCTTTAGGACAATGCGTCACTTTTCAGCAGCAGTGCTCAATAAACGTTGGCTCCTTTCATCAATAATAACAGCCATCGATTTGTGAATGTAAGTTGCCTTCAGGCAGAGTAATAGGCAATGCTCGTGTGGTCTGGTGGCAACCCTGAGCTGAGGGTTATCTCCCTTGCCCTACAGGTGGATACACAATGGTACGGAGATGTGAAACTATTCAGTCAAGCTTACCAAGTTCATATCTGCAGTTCCAGGTCTTGAATCCGAGTTTGTCAGAACCCAAAGCCTGTCACTACATTTCTGGAACAGAAAGGGATCTTGGAGGCCACCGAATCCAGTGTTGCCACAGAATAATGGGTTTATATGTATCACGTCAAAAATAAATATTACGTTGTCAAATGATTTTGAGAAAGGGGACTCACTGCAAGTCCTATTGAGGAGACACTGTTCACATTAGTGTGCTTCTATCTTTATGAGGTTTCAGAGTGAATAAACCTTTGTAGGTATGTTAATGTCAGAATTTTGACTATCTCATAGGACTAGCATCCTACGGAACATTCTTTGAGAAACACTGGTCAGGGCTAGCATGCTCGCTTTGTAGATGTGGAAGAAGGTCAAGAGGGCTCAGTAGGAGCCATGAGGTGAGTCATGACTAGGCCCTATAGCTCCAAGTCTGCGGGCTCATAATCCATCCACTGCAGTGCTCTGCCATCTTTCCCGCCCCCGTGCCCCTCGTCACATTTATCAGCTAGATGGCTGGGACACTTTGTATTTCACTATTAGGACCTCCTCCTCATCAGACAGAGGATTTCCCCTCCTCCTACACACTCTCCTTCTTCCATTTTACGACAGCCCCATCTGTTGATGAACCCGTCACCAGAGTGACAGCATTCTGATGATGTACTCACATAATACATTATCAAAGTGCCAGTCTTGATGGTCCTGTGATGTATGAGGCTGGCGTTTGTCAGTGCCCTGCCGTTCCAACAGAATCATTTATCACAACAGCGTCCTCTTCGTGGGGGCACTCCACAGAGACACCGTCCTGGGGAAATGAGGAGCTGTGGGGGACTGAGTGGTGAGGTGAATGGAGCATCAGGGGGGCCACCAGAGAGATGGGCAGAATGCACGAATGCATCTGTTAATCCCGGTGTGGAGAAGAGTATTCTGCGGGCTCCCTTTGCTGAGCCTAGCGTTCCTTCCAATGAATTCATTCAAATATATCAAGCCAGGCACTCTTCTAGGTGTCTAGGATTCAAATCATCATATGGGAAGCAGTCAATATTACTTGAGCTCTTCCTATACGTCAGACACTGTGGTAAATGCTTTGTAGATGGTACCCCCTGAAATACTGCTTATAGGAGAGCTCCATCTTTAGAAGAGACAATGGAGACACTCAACAGCTAGACATGACTGATCCAGCATTTCAACCTTAGGCTTGGGTTCAGACCCAACTCCACCATGTATCAGCTGTGTGAGAGTGGAAAAGCTCATGAATTTCTCTGGGCCTTGCTTTCTCCACTGGTAAAATGGTGGTCAATACTAAATACTAAGGATTTGTGAGGATTAAAGGAGACCATGTATGCATTTATATAGAAAGATTAGTACCAGGTCTGGTGCCGGGTAGTGTGTTAGGCAGTAATTTTATCAGAAAAGAGAAATATATCAGGAATTGTTACTAGGAACAGATTTTATTAAAATGTAACTAATGCCCAGATCTTGGTTTTAACTACCATTCTCTGAGGAACCAAGGTTCCTTAGAGAACTGCCTGAATCTAGGGCTGAAGCAGAAACAATAGGGATTGAACATGGAGCATCTCGTAGTGCCAGAAAGTAAGGAAGGGTTTAAAAAAAAAGAAGAAAATAAAAGGATGAAGGGGCAGGTCAAAGGAACCTAAGAACTGACCTGATAGAGCTCCTAGTCACTAAATTGGAAACATTTAAGCAACAAAATAAATAATGATGCTATTGCATTATAATCCAAAAAGTAAAATAAATATCCATGAGTCCATGCTGAACTAGTTCAATAATGTCGATCAGCCTCACGGTGTCCCAGTAAGTCACTCTGGGCACTGGGGTACTGTGTCTGTGGGTGACATGCATGGCCTCTTTCTATCGAGAGCAAGGGCAGAGTTGACATGCTGCTGTTTATTTCACCTTTCACTAAAGTCCCCGAATCTTTTTGCCTTCAAACTGGTCACGGTTGAGGGGCATGTGCCACCTTTAGAGGGGGGATGGCCTTTAAGAAAGTCTCAGATGTCATGGGGCCACAGCTGGTGAGATGCCTCTCACCCGGGCAGGGTGCAATGATTTATACCTGATCTGTCAGAGGTCACCGAGCAGCCCAAAGCTAAACTGAAAGATTAAGAATTGATCCAGATGTAATAACACCCCGGAGTAGACACCCAGGCTTCCAGTACAAGCTTCCATTCGGTGCCCATGAGGCACAGCACAGGGACCTTGTTTGCCGGGGGTGGGTGGGGGGAACGCAGCATCTGGAGTGTGAGTCCTGGGCTCCTTGTGTGGGAAAGTGGTATATTTCGAGGTGAAGGAAGCTTTGAAGGGATTTATAGTCACTTTATTTATTTATTCAAGTATATCCTGAGAATCAACAAGCCTCACCTTGTGCCAGGCTCCCTGTGCAGTGCGGAATTTGGAAGCTGAAGTCTATGGAATCTGGGGTGGAGGGTGGTCAGCAACTCCCCTCCCCGCAAAACTAATGCAAAATAAGGCCTTTTCCTCTACCAACTCGGCCAGCAGGCTACCTCGCTTCTGATCTCAGTTTGGCCTCAAGTCCTTAATGTATAAAATGAGCTTAATGCTAATATCTGTCTCAGGACTTGAATAGATATTTCTCCGAAGAAGATATACAAATGGGCAAGAAGCACATGAACAATGTTTAATGTCATTGGTCATTACGAAAACGCAAACCAAAACCACACCGAGATACCACTTCAACTCACTAGGATGACTAAATGTATATGTAAAACAGAAAATAACATCATCTGGCAAGGATGTGGAGAAGTAAGAACCCTTGTGCTATGTGCTACAACTTGGTTGAAGCTTGATGGGGGAAATACTGGGAGGGTTTTAGCTGGAGAGTGACAGGACCACAGTCTGATGCACTGTCTGGGATGGGTGGGAGGTCTATAGGAGAGGAAGAAGGGACCCCATTGAGGAAACTGTCAAAATGATGCAGGTAACATCATCAGAGTCTGGACTGGGCCAGGGTTGGGGGAGAGAGTAGGCAACTAGTATCAGTTCAAGGAAGGAAGAGCCATCCCATTTCGTAGACGGGCAAACAAGGGCCGAGGGGAATTAGACAGCTCTCACACCATAGTTTCAAGGGGACTTGAACAAGGTCTCCTGCCCCTGAGTTTGGTTCACTAGTTCAGGCTGAATAAAGTGCTTAGTGGGGTCATTTCACATCTCAGAAATGACTGGAATATCACTGTTTGGGCATAGCAAGATTCCCACGATATTCAGCAGCTGCCCCAAATTGGGCTGGGGCTGTGGTAGCATGCAGGTGAATGGAGCGAAGCGAGTTATGCAGCGTGGTTCTCCGTGCATGGGCAGCTTCCCGATGCACCCTGCACCTGCTTAGGGCAGGACCTGCATTTATCTCTAGCTACATGCAAACCATCGATAAAGGTGGGACAGTGGTTAATGATAAGTATCCGTTGATGGTTGGAGGAAGGACCGAGACAAGGCTTGGGAGCATTTGCTGCTTGCTGAGGGTTGGTGGTTGAGTTGGCACTAGAACTGGCTTTTCTGTGCCCCAGACCACCTCCGCCATTGCTCTGCATGCCATGGGTTGGCATGGTCGGTATTGCCAGCCATTGTAATGTGTTCTTCCTTGCAATGCTTTGTCTCCATTCTGATCCAAGGGAAAGATGAACCTTGTCTTGTTCAGGTTTGCCAGGGTTTGTAATGGATGCTCTGAGCCCCTTTTAGAATTACTAAGCTGAATCATCAGGCTGGCAAACCTGCGCCATTTGGTCCTCTCCAAAATGGGGGCAGAGGACAGTGCTGAGGGGACAATTTAAGAGCTTCCAGAAAAACAAAAAAAACAGTTCCCAGAAGAACGTGGGGGCTCTTGCTGTCACAACGGGGCTGCCCGAAAGACCCCGCATTGCTATGGAAACGGCGCATTTCTTTTTTTATGGAGCAGGCACATAAAACTCCCAGAATGTGTCATGGAATAAGTTACTACTGTCCCGAGGCTGCCAAAGATGCATGCCCTCATTAGGGGGAGCTGTGTGACAGTTTGGGGTTTATAATGAACGGTTTGCAGGCTCAGAGGCTGAGCCAGGCTTACCCTGTTGGGATCACACCCTCTTGGTTTGGGGGATCAACGGGGGCCCCTTCCTCAACGTGTCCACAGACCAAAGACCCATCAGCTTCTGCACTGAAGCACAACGGCCAGCTGATGTAATTACGGTGCCTGCACATCTCATTTACATGCAACCAGTGAGCAAATTGTGCCGTTTCCATCAAGACACTCCTGCTGAAATGGAACATTTTATCACCTTCTTTTCACCTGGAGCCCTTAATTGGGTAACTCTGCTCCCCTCAAATTTTTATTTACCTGGTAATATGCAGATGTTAGTTGGCCAGCTTAGAAAGAGAGAGGAACTCCAGAGGAGAGGAAATAGACCAAACAGGTGCATCCTCCCCATCCACCTGGAGTGATGCAGCCCTGATTGTGCACCTCACCTGGTACCCGGGAGGTCTTTTGCAAAATCTTACAGAATCTCTTGTGTTTCCTCTTGACTGACGGTGTCCCTGATAGTGCTATTGAGAAAGATGAGCTTGTTTGGGGAGGCAGACAATTAGATTGTGCAGTGAGGGAGGTGAAAAGGAAGGAGGCAAGACAATAAAGCTCAGGGAACACCTGGACTATTATCATTACATCCTGGATAACCATGAAGGATTTGTCATCAAGGAGGGGCTGACCACTGATGCTCAACATTGATGAAGACGGGGCCAGGGGCACAGCAAGGGAAGATGTCTGTGCCCATAAAGAAAGAGCTGCTTTAATAAAAATAACACATAGCCACACAAAGGATGACAATATAACATCTCCCTTGGGGACTTCTCACTAAGCAGAGGCAGTGTAGCAACATGCTTATGAACTTGGCTCTGAACGCCTTGGTTCAATTCTCTGCCTGGCTCCGTCAGTGTTTTTGAGTGCCTTCCATGTGATAGTCACCATCCTTGCTAGTGCCATGACCTCAAATAAGTTATTTAGCCTCTCGAAACCCCAGTTTCCTAATTTGTCAAATGGGAATTGCAATCATACCTTCCTCACTGTTACTGTGCTGGTTAAATGGATGAATGTTTGCAAAGCGCTTAGAGCACTGTAGATAGTAAATGTTCACCATTGCATTTAGAACTGCTCTTATCACAGTGTTGGGTTAGGGAAAGTAGTGGTGGCTCAATTATTCTCTTTTAAAAGAGAACAGTGGTTCAGCAGTGACAAAAGGACATCTTTCTTTTATGACCCCTCATATGACTGGGACCAGGTCAGAATATCCAATGAAGTCCCACAAAAGACTCTGCAATACCAAGACAGAAGTAAGTAGATAACAACAATATAACAACAGTAGTAACTCCAGCAAATCGAGCTTTTGGGATATGGCTTAAACTCTGGTTACTTTTTATAAATTGTAAGCTCTTAGATGACCTCTAATGTGACACAAATGGTGATGATGGTGGGGGTGATGATGGTGATGATCATGATGATGATGGTGATCATGATGGTGAAGATGGGATGATGATGATGATGGTAGTGGTGACAGTGATGGTGATGATGATGGTGATGGGATGATGATGATGGTGATGATGTGATGATGATGATGATGGTAGTGGTGACGGTGATGATGATGATGATGGGATGATGGTGATGATATGATGATGATCATGATGATGATGATGATGGTGAGGATGGGATGATGATATGATGGTAGTGGTGACAGTGATGGTGATGATGATGATGGGATAATGATGATGATGGTAGTAGTGATGATGATGGTGATGATGTTGGTGATGATGACGGGATGTTGATGATGGTGATGATGATGGTGATGATGGGATGATCATGATGATGATGATGGTGATGATGGGATGATGATGATATGATGGTAGTGGTGATAGTGATGGTGATGATGGCAATGATGGGATGATGATGATGATGGTGATGGGATGATGATGATGGTAGTGGTGACATGATGATGATGATGGTGATGATGATGATGGTGATGATGATGATGGTGATCAGGGGAAGGATGGGGAACATTCACCCCTCTAACTATGATTTACCTTCTGAAAGAGGTTAAATTTCTGAAGGCTCACACCCATTTGCATGGATCCTGACACGAGGAAGAACCACCTCTTCCTGGGGAGGCCACACTTATATATAAAATATCAGTATGGAATGCAGTAAACTCCAGAATCCATCCACACAGGAGGGAGTTGGCTCTGTCATAGCATCTGATGAAGGTTTGCATTGCGTGGGAGAGATTCACTGGCCATCTAAAAACAGATGATGCCTTGCTTTCCCTTGTTTGGGCCTCATGGCAGTCTTTTGGCATTAAATACACAGGTGTTATCAGCTCTTTGAATATCGGGGAAACTTGAAAGTCTAAAACAGTTAAATGACCTTGCCCATGTCACTGAGCAAGCTCATGAATCCAAGTCATGTCTCTAGATTGTCAGTCCCTTACATCACATGGTCTCTCCTGGGGAGGTCCTGTGTAGGAAACCCAGACATATCTTTTGCTTGGATGAGGCCACTGGTAATACAGAGTTAAAAACGCATGGAATGCAGATTCTGCCACTTCCTCACTGTAACATCAGGCAGCACATTTAACTCTTTTGACCTCAGTTTTGTCATCTCTAAAATGGAGCATAACGTCTCATTATACAATGGTTTAAGAATGAGAAAGTGATGGCGAGAGCTCTTGTAAGCTGCATCATTCTGAACAAAGTGTTTCAAATGCAAAATAATGAAGATGGGCTCCTGTGCTGGCTTTATGGCTGTATTCCCTTTCTCACCTCTACTTCCATTCCACTCTGCACCCAACTCTGAGACCTGGGGGCTGACCTCCAGGGACTTTATTAACTGGCTCCCTTGCCCTCTAGGTTCTAATTGGGTTTGACCAATGGGAGGCAGTGGAAGGAGAGCCGAGCATTGGAAGGGAGTAGGCTCGGGTATTTATTCCCTGCTAAGTTCTTCCCCTGACATGACACTGTGAGTTGTCTCTGTTCCCCCTCTGGAAGGCCACAGCTCTTATCAGGCAACTCTCTTATACACCCCCTCACTTGCTTCTTCAGGCATAAGGCTAGTGTCAGCTCCTTCTATAGCTACCCCTAGGCTACTGGACTCTGCTTTACTGGTTTTCATAGATCCTGCCCCTTCTTCTGTAACTGTCCACTCATTACACATTACCTGGTTGTTATGTCTGCTTGGGACCCTAACAACACTGTCCCTTTGAGATAATTGAGGCAATTACTGTATGCCCCAATTTACAGATGAGACCCCCAAATTACAACTGGTACCCACAGAGGTAAAGAAACTTGCCTAAAGTCACCCCACAAATCAGATTCTCAGTACTAACCAGAGTCTCCTGATTCTAAAGCCTGACTTTTTTTTTTTTTTTTTTTTGGCTGGAGTATCAAACTTCCTTTCAATAAAAAGTAACCCCATGAGGCTTGGGGAATTTACAAAGGAAAGAAGAGAACTCATTCCAAGGTCCCAGATGTATCTTTGATGAGCAAAGGGATGATGGCCAGACCATGTGTGAAAATAGAACTTGGACCCACAGCCTGCAGCAACCAGCCTAGGAGACCAAACCCTAGCCTCTGCAGCAATGGGTCCCAAATGGCCAGGACTTGATCAATAACTGATGGCTTCCCTAATTTTTGATCTCACTTCCAACTTAGGACAAACCAGAAAAAGTCTAATATGCCCCCCTCTAGCCAATTACACAGCTGCCCTGTTTCTGGTTAGCTTGCTTCCACCTTCTCCATGCCAACAGTCTCTATATCTGAAACCTTCCCTTTTCTCCACTGTAAAGCTTTTCCCACTCCTCTGCCTGCCTTTGAGTCTCTGCCAAATGTAGGGGATGCTGGCTGACTCCTTTGCTACAGTAAGCTCTGTCTAAATATATTTTCTCATTCTCATTTAGATGGTCTTTATTTATTTTCACACTGTGGTTCATACCTTTAAAGCTAAGATGACCCACAATCTAGTATCAAAGAGGCTATTAGACAAGCTTGAAATACCTGGCAAATTGGTCATCCCATTGGATGGAGCACCAACTGAGGGTTACTGGCTGCCATGCTGTGGCTGTCAGCAGAGTTCAGTTATTCTAGTTCAAGGATAAGTACACTGCTACCAAGTGGCAGTCAAGAATCTATTGCATAGTCCGAAGAGGGAGTGGAAGGAAGGGATGGAGAGCAAGATAACTCATTTATTGAGAACTCACTAAATGAAGGAAGCACTTTCACCACATGATCTTGTTGAGTTCACACCACACCATGGTCTATGACGGGCACCATTATTTCCATTTTAGGTGAGACAGCTCAGGTTCAGAGAGTTCATGTGATTTGCTCAAGTTCACCTAGCCACTTGAGTGCCTGGGATAAGGTTTAAAGCTGACTATGTCTATGTCACCCTGGGCAGTTAGGGATAGTCATGAACACCAGATAATTTTGGTTCAAAGTAGAGTCCTTTTCCTTGAATTAACTAAACTAAACCCATTATTAAGTATAATTGAGAGCTTTATCTTACTACTCTGTAGAACAGTGAATGCAGGGCGCCTGAGTGGCTCAGTTGGTTAAGCGACTGCCTTCGGCTCAGGTCATGATCCTGGAGTCCCGGGATCGAGTCCCACATCGGGCTCCCTGCTCGGCAGGGAGTCTGCTTCTCCCTCTGACCCTCCTCCCTCTCATGCTCTCTGTCTCTCATTCCCTCTCTCACAAATAAATAAAATCTTTAAAAAAAAAAAAAAAAAAGAACAGTGAATGCAGTGATACATAAACATTCTGGTATATTCAATTATTCAGGTTTTTTTTAAGCTCATGCTTAAAGAAAGAAATATTTTTCTTCTTAAACCACCTGGGGGCAATTTTGCACCCTCCCTTCCCTCCCCCCCCCAACCCCGAGGGACATTTGACAATATCTGGTGACATTTTCAGTTGTCACAACTGAGGATGGGTGTTCTCCTGACACCGAGTGGGTGCATGTGGGAGATGCCTCCATAGAGTTATTCAGCCCTGAATGTCAATGATACAAAGAGTAAGAAACCCTGGTTTCCACACATCTAAGGTAGACTCAGTATTGAACATAGCATCTTAGTCCTGGTACAGGATTTTCTTTTAATGATAACGGAATCAGTTTTCTCACCATTAAAATGCCAAATGGTAGTAACATTGTGACTTGGGCCTTGGAGTCTGAAAAAAAAAAGCTCTTGTTCTGTCCTCACCAGCTGAGCCTTTTTGGACAAGTGGCTTAATCTCTCTGAACTTCACTTTTTCTTATCTGTACAGTGGGGTATTTCGATACTTTTCTCCCTGGGCCTCTGTGAGCATTAATGAAGGGAGTACATAAATACTTCATGCAAGGCAACATATGCAGTAAGTGATTAATAATTTCTGTAACTTCCTCCCTCTTCCCTTTGAGACAGATACTATCACATCCTCATTTAATTAAAAAAGTAAAAAGAAAAATACATGGTAGGCACCCACTAAGTATTAATATCAAATAAAACTGTAAGCTTTAGTTCCAACTCGGTTATGGACCATGGAGTTAAAAACTCATGGGGTGACGTTACAGTGTGGTTGAGACTGGGCGGGCTCCAGCTCATCGCACTGTGCCCAAAGTCTGTACTAGACTTCAGGGAGATAAGAGGAAGAAATAAGTCACGATTATGGTCATCAGACATCAGTTCAGAAGGACAGTAAAAGCCGAAGGAGAGGACACAGGAGGACAAAGTTAAATTGATTCTTGGAATAAGCTAGAATTCAACCAGGGAGAAAAAAAACATCCATCCATTCAGAAACTAAACAGAATTATTTCACGGGGAAAAGTGATTCTATATAATTTATGAATCTCCCTTTTTATTCTTCCTGGTTAAAAAACAAAAACAGAAAATGCAGGAAGAGTTTTAAATCCCAGCTGGGCTGAGAATATGATCAAAAGTAGGGGAATTAAATAAGCTTATTGGTGAGATGTTTTCAATTCGGGCAAGGGGCTCAAACCTCTCCTTGCTGAGACCCCTCCAAGTGTGAAGGCCATTTTGAAGATTTTGATACACATTCTGGGAAATATGTATTTTTGTAATGTTTATGCCTGAATTGGAAGCATTTACCATTCAGTTAATTTTTATTTATTTATTTTAAAGATTTTACTTATTTATTTGAGAGAGAGAGAGAGAGCATACAAGTAGGGGGGGAGGGCAGAGGGAGAGAGAGAATCTTTTTTTTTTTTTAAAGATTTTATTTATTTTTTTGACAGAGAGAGACATAGTGAGAGCAGGAACACAAGCAGCGGGAGTGGGAGCGGGAGAAGCAGGCTTCCCGCAGAGCAGGGAGCCCGATGTGGGACTCGATCCCAGGACCCTGGGATCATGACCTGAGCCGAAGGCAGACGTCTAACGACTGAGCCACCCAGGTGCCCGAGAGAGAGAATCTTAAGCAGACTCCCAGCTGGGCATGGGGCCCCGATGTGGGGCTCGATCCCATGACCCTGAGATCAGACCAGAGCTGAAAGCAAGAGTTGGACACTTAACTGACTGAGCCACCCAGGCTCCCCCCATTCAGTTTATTTTTATTTTTTTTTTATGTTTAAATGCTTACATAGTTTGGGTTAATGTGCATTTTCCACTGATTCCCTCCTTTTTGCTCCAGTGCGTGACATTCTATTACAATGCAAGTTCCCTAGTTTTCTTTCACCTATGTCCTCATTGAGAGGCCCTTGGATTATTTCCAGTCTGGGGTTATTATAGACAGCCAGTACTGAATATTCATGTATATATATCTCCATTATTTTATGATAGGCAAAACTCTAGATGACCCCCAATGATCCTCGCCTGCTGGTAGTCAAGGCTTTAGGTAATCCTCTCTCGAGTAACCTGCCCTGAACCAATGGAATATGGCAATGTTGAGGGGATGTTGCTTCTGTTAGTAGGTTACGAAAGATTCTGACTTCTGTCTTTCTAGAAGGCTCTTCCCAGTGCCACCTCAGTTTACATGCTTTGGCAAAGCATGGTGGCACTACAGAGCACCACGTGGAGGGGAACTGATCATAACCACGGAGTGAATTGGGACTGGATTTTTCCCCAGTCAAGCTTTCAGATGAGGCCCTCTCCCCGGCCAGCACTTTGACTGCCACTTTATGAGCAACCATGTAGCACAGCACCCAGATTCTGGACCCAAAGAAACTGCAGGATGCTAAATGTCGATTGTTGAAAGCCCATATGTTTAGGCATGACTTGTTATGCAGCAAGAGAACTAATACAAGGAACTAACAGTTCAGTAGGGAGACTGAGAAATGTAAACAGATAAGTGTCCTACACGGCAGGAAGATATTAGGACCAACAGTTTTAGGGAAAGGACTGTGGGATTCTTGGGATGGAAAAATAC
This sequence comes from Leptonychotes weddellii, assembly GCF_054177405.1. Classification (NCBI taxonomy): domain Eukaryota; kingdom Metazoa; phylum Chordata; class Mammalia; order Carnivora; family Phocidae; genus Leptonychotes; species Leptonychotes weddellii. Next base: position 29,498,041 of record NC_138373.1, read on the forward strand.
TTTTAGCTAAGGGTACTGAGAAATCTGAACAGGCACACATCTGCTTATTCAAAAATGATTAAACTTTTCTTGTGTGCTGGGCACCATGCTGGGCTCGGGGACTCGAATGATGAAGATGCCAACGTTGTTTTTTTTTTTTCCCCCTCTTGATGTTTGCCCTCTAGAGCAGAGATAGAAAGTGAAGAGTAAATAAACACCTGAAGAAGGTAATCTTTAGTAGACACAGGTAGTAGAAGGGAAAGAGATAAAGAGGGATCAGTAACGCTAGGTGGGCTCTTTGTTTCTCGTAGTCAAGGAGGACATATCACTGAGGAGGCCACGGATGCTGAAAGCCATCTGTGGTCTACACCCCAAACAAGTGAGATTTCTATAAACCCAGAGGGGCAGAGGCCCTGCCCTCCCACCCCTGTGTTGGCTGCTGCACGCCCCCTGGCTCCAGGCGGTGGGTGACAATGGGAGGTGGGCTCAGCTCAACAAAGGCAGTATATTGGTTCAGGCTTCTGCAGCTCCTAACGGCCAGATGATGGATGCTGCGGTGGAAAGGGGGGACCTGCTTTGATGTTCGCAGCCTGGTTTGATTAATGAGCGGCTCTGCCGGGAGGCTACGCTGGGAGTAAATTACTCTTTTCAGAAATGGCTAGATCGGCACTATTGTACTAATTATGTCACAAGCTTGGGGTCAGTTCCAAATTCCCTGACACACACAAGGGAACAAACACCCAGGCTAACTGAAGCCGACAGAGCTCTAATTAAAGCAGAAATTGTTTGTGACTCCCCTCTCCCCCTACCCTCCACCCCACCAGCCCACTGTTCCCAGAGGAGGAAGCTGTCAGACATAGTTCCTTCCTGCCCCTGGCGTGGCCCAGCAGGAACCCCCAAGTTCCAGGAAGTGGTCCACAGTCTCCCCACGCATATACTGAACACTGGCAAAGAGGGGAGATCTCTATGTTGGGTCTAGTGTCTCGGTTGCTGGTTTCTTTCTCTTAATCACATGCACAGTTATTGTATTCATTCATTCATTCATTCATTCATTCTTCTCTGTGTATTCACTTAGTCGTTCCATACTTAGTTATTAAATGCATTTTGTGGGCAAGGCAGTATGCTGAGGCTTAGCATCGTTCCAGCCTTCAAGAGCATGCTGCCTGGTGGGGAAGACACATTCATCAGATAATCACACAGATGCATGTCAAATTACAACAGTGAGGAGACTATAATAAGAGGATTGTGGCTTTGAGGATGTGTAATGGGGGATTTGTCTCGGTTGGGGGCTCAGATCCTTGAGGAGGGTGCCAGAGCTGAAAAAGTTTAAGCAAAGGGTGTGGGTAGATGAGGAGTGTTCAGTCTCAGTGGTGGAGGCAGCACATGCAAAGGCCCTGAGGTAGGAATAAAAGTGGTGTTCGCAAGAGACAGAAAGAAGGCAGTATGGCCGGAGCTCCACATGGAAGCAGATTGATTCGGATTTAGGCTTTTGCTTTGTGTGTGGCCATGGGAATCCTTCATATATCTGCCCCTCATCCTCACCCGAAGAATCAGGATAAACTGTGTTAAGTCTCGCATAAGCATTGCAGTGGTCTTCCTGGCAAGTTACTGTAGGTACTAGTCTTGATCTTCCTAGGCGGTCTTTCCTCCTACCAGTCCTGCTCACTGCTCCCGCTGCACTCCATTGCATACTTTTCCCCATTGGGTTCCTTGCACTTTCTAACCTCTGTGCCATCCTGGCTACTCCTCACCAACCTCGGAAAGGCTGGCTTTCTTAACCCAGTGGCCGGCAAACATGGGGGCAAAATCTTGGTTGTGTGTGTATGGGTTTGCTCTGCTACTCCGTGATGCTTACCAAGTCACATGCTGTATACTGTTGAATGTTTATACCACTAATTGGGGGGGGGGCTCCTTTGTAAAATAATGGAAATATCCACCTTCATGCAACCTCTGAACCTCCTATGTTGCCACCACTGATGGCTCCCAGTGGGTGTGTCTTAGCCATGGACCTTCGCATATGGCATTTTACTTAATTTTTCTGACAACCCTTCCCGGCAGGTGCCATGCCTATCATTACACACATGAGTGATCCTAAGGTCCAACAATGTTGAGTAACTTGCACAAAGGCTCATATCTAGCATGTAGGTGTCAGAGCTGGGGTTGGACCTTTTTTCAAAGTCTATTTTTATCCACAAGGTCAGGTATTACCAATATTCATTTTAGAAATAATAACAGCTGACATATATGGAAATACTTATCACAGGGTAGGCATTGTGCCAGACACCTTCCGGGCATTAACTTACATCCACCCATTTTATAGATGAGAAAACAGAGGCACAGAGGGATTCAGTGATTGAATGTCCCAAGATTATACAGCTAGTCACTAGTGCAGACTGGACTTAGGCCCAGGCATGAAATGCCAGAACTATGATCTTATGAGACCGTCACCATCTTGTCAGATTCGATGCTCGGGTAAGAAAGCAGCTTTCCTCTGATGTTCCACAAAGCCACCTTTTGAAGGTGGTTGGCGTGTCTGGTTAAGGTAGGCCCAGAAAGGATATAATAGGGCAGTGTTCCCTTAGGTTCCTTTACTCTGGGAGTTGGGGATTTTTCAGCTCAAGCTCATGTGCACCATCTAAAAAGAATCAGCTAAATGGGAAAATCAATAATGCACACAGATGGTCCCGGTGGTGTTTACACTATTTAAGAGAACAAATTATTCTGAAGCACCTGGGATTCATTCTTTCCCCTACAAAAGGAGAAAAGCAAGGGAATTACAGGTTGTCCTTTCTGTTCATTGAAGCAGACTCCCTAAGAGGCAATTATTCTGTGTTTATATTAGTTTGCATTGGCTATGTTCTACCAACCACCTCCACCAATGCCAATTAAGAAAGTTTCACCTTACTGCAATTTCCAGTATAGATAATATGTATGAAAGAATAGAATTCACCCAACAAACGTTTATTGAGTGACTACTATATGCCAGATACTGGGCCAGGAGCTGAGACTAAGGAGAAACAATGCACCAGCAACCATGACAAACACTCATAAAGCACTAACTTTGTGCTGAGTTCTTGTCTAAGAAATCAGGGACTCTTTACACAGGCCTACGAGATAGGTGTTGACATTATTGCCTTTTTATGGAAAAGGACACTGGGGACCAAGATCATGCATTTAGATATGAAACAGGCAGGATGGAAGCCCAGACAATTAGATGGAGGAGTCAAATACAGTCCCTGCTCTGGGATGGCTGATTTATTGAGCGGGAGAGGGCAGACAACAAACACACATACGTACCAAAAAGGCAGGCAAATAAAAAAATACACACACCTACACAAACACACACACAAAAAAACACTGTGAAATTGTAGGGTCTGGCATATAAACGAAGACACTTGGCCATAACAAGGACAGGGAGAGTAGGTGGGGATTTTTCATATAAAGTGGTCCAGGAAGACCACTCAGAGAGGCTACGTTGAAGCCAAAGAGGTGAGGAAGAGCTAGTGGTGGAGTATTGGTGAAGATTTTAGTGGTGGTGTGATGGAAAATTCCAGAAAGAGGGAACGAGGGGGATAAAGAGTCTGAGGTGCCACTAAGCTTGGAGTATCCAGGGGTCTGAAAGGAAAAGACCCACGTGGCTAGGATTTAGTGACTTGGTTGAGGGGAGCAATGGAAGTCAGATGGTGACCCAGACCCAGATCATGTAGGGTGTTCAACTCCACATTTTGAGAGGATAAAATGAGATAATCTATGTAATTGCATATTACAGTGCCTGGAACTTAATGAGCATTCAATTAATGTTCATTTTTGTCATCGTTATGGTAATTCCATATCTTGTTCCAATGACTTTGACTTTTTTTAGATTATCTAAAGGAAAAAAAAATTAAGCTCTCTCTTTTAAGTTCCTTTCCTCTCTCCAAAGAGTTTATGTTTGTTTATAGGCTTCTGGAAGAATTCTAGCCAGGAAGACCTCAGGTCTGTCCCAGGAGGAGGAGTGGGCAGAAAAGATGGTGAGATGTGTGTGTGTGTGTGTGTGTGTGTGGGAACAACCTCAGTGTCCACTGACAGATGAATGGATGAGGAGAATGTGGTATGTGCATACAACAGAATACTATTCAGCCTGGAAAAAGAGGGAAACTGCAACATGAAACAAAGTGGAAGAGCTTTGAGGATGTTACCTTATGCAAAGTAAGCCAGTCAGAGCAGGACCAGCACTGCATGATTCCTCTTGTACGAGGGCTCTCAACAGTCAAGCTCCCAGACGCAAGGAGTAGAAGGCCGGTTGTGTGTGTGTGGGGGGGGCGCCTGGGGGAAGCAGAGAAAGGGACTTGCTAGTCAACAGGTATAAAGTTTCAGCTGAGCAAGAGGAACAGTGAGCTCTCGATTGCTGGACAACTTTGTGCCTATAGTCAGCAGTCCTGTCCTGGGCACCTAACAGTGAGTGAAGAGGGTGGATCTCATGGGAAGTATTCTATCCACAGTAAAATAAAATAAATAAAATAAAATAAAATAAATAAAATAAATAAAATAAAATAATAAAATAAAATAATAAAAAATAAAATAAAATAAAAAAAATAAAAGTGAAATAAAGTAAAATTAAAATAAAGTAAACTAAAATAAAGTATAAAATAAAAATAAAACAAGAAAGGGAAAGACCACATCACATCTGCAGGGGAGATCAGAGGGCAAGAGTCACAGAGTTGGGCCAGGGGCTGCCTCTCGCACCGACGTGTGTCCTTACCCTGCCCCACTAAGCCTTGTGGCAGAGATGACAGCAAGCCTGTGCCGAGAAAAACCCCAGGGCTTTATTTTAAGACCTTCTGTCAGGAAAGGACTCTGGAGCAAATGCAGTCAAGTGGCCACTCGACTACATTCCTGAAGGTCAAACAGTAGTAGCTACATGACCTGCTGGATTTGAGGAAACATTTAAAAAGGAAGAAGAAGGGAGAAAAAAAATCACACCCTTCCTGAGACATCATTTCTGTTTCTACCGAGAGACTGGGAAGGGCTTGAGAAAGTTCTGGTAGAAGGGGATAAAAGGGAGATGAAAACCTGCCTCTTCAGCGACTGTTGAAATTCTGCTCTTAAATCAGGCAGCGGTTTCCCGACAGGGCCACGTAATGGATTATAAATGTTGGAATTTATTCCAATAAAGCCCTGTCATTCCTGAGCAGCTGTTTCACTTTGCAGCAAACCAACAAACAGACGGAGGTGTTGGATGCAGCCTGTCTTTTGTCTCTACCTCTGACGAGCCTGAATTGTTTTTTGGAGAGATGCTTCTGGCTGAGGCTTGTGGGAGGAGAGGCCCCCGTTTTCCTGACTGTGGGCAGAAGGAATGGGGAGGGGAGACGAGCAGCCTGCCTTCTCAGGGGCCCGGGGACACCGTGACTGGGGGCCAGGAGGATGTGATGGTATTGGTTTCCCACATTTATCAGCCCAAGGAAGCCATCCGTGAGTTGGAAGGGGAGGCCCATCTTTGATTCTCATAAAAGCAGTGAGAGACAGTAGGGAGGCTGCTGGGTTGAAGGTTTAGTGTAGACTCTGCTTCTCGCGCACTGGGCGAGGGTTCTCTCTAGGACGGCGCTGCTGATACCTGCATCCAGATCTGTTGGAAAGATTAAATTCATTGACCTGGAGATGAAAGCTTCAGTGAGGCAAACAGTAGGCGATCATTAAATGTCCAGCTGAATCTCCGTCTTCTAAAAGCCACCGCAATCCACTCTGGCTCACTTTGATCTCTCCCTCTCTTAAGCTTACGTTGCCCTCCGTCTCACACTCTGGATGCTTAGCTTGGGGTGGTAAAGAGGTTGAGCTCCAGTCTCGATTCGGACACCTGACTTTGGATTGGTGCAGATCACCCCCTGTCCTTCTCTAACTGCAAAATGGTGAAGTGATCACTTCCCCGCCTCCCAGCATGGTTGTTGGGTTTAGATGAGTTAATAGACGGGCGTCTGTAAAAACGTGTCACACGTGGAAGGGGTTATATTATATGCCACCTTCTGCTGCTCCCATTTCCTCCTCTTTATTAAAAACCTGGCTAACCTGGCTTTCCATCTAGGTTGTAGGATTATTGAAAGCTGGAACCACCCCTTTGAGCTTTTTTTGTGCTCTTGATCCAGCTTACTGATTTGGTCCTTTGGTGAATAACGTTAAGGGGAGCTTTTGAAGGGGTTGGGGAGTTATCAGTAGTAAGGAGCTCATACTCAAGGATTTTCTATTGTCTCTTTGTCCACCAAATCTCAGAATGTGTATTTCCTTACGTAGCTCTCCCCATTTTTCTCCCTGCTCTAGCCGTGCTTTCAGTGTTGGGAACATCCCTTGTTACATCTTGCCTCAGGACCTTTGAACATGCCGATCTCCCTTCAGGGATACTCTTCATCAGGGTTTTGCATGGATGGTTCTTTTGGTCCTTAGATCTCATAAAAAAGGTCCTTCCCAATCTAATGTTACTCCCCTTCCCCCAACCTGCTGCTCTCAGATGGTACACCAGCCTATTTGATTTTCTTATTACTAGGTGAAATGATCTCATTCCATTACTGTATACATTTCTCTCTCTCCCACCAAAATGTAAGCTCCGTGAGATCAGGGACTTTGGTTTTTGTTACTAAAGCAGTTTCTGGTATGTAGTAGGTACACAGCAAATGACGGTACACAGCAAATGACTGCTTAACTTATCAGTTACCTTTTTTTACACAATTTCAGGTTTCCTTCCTCTAGGAAGCCTTCCAGGATTGTCCTGGTACTTGTCAAGTTTCCCCACTTCAAGATTTTCTCCTTTTAGAGTTGACAGTGCTTTACAGCTTGATATGACTTTCTGTCTCATTCCCTCAAATGCAATGGTCTGAGATGATCTTACCTTCCATTCCTTTGTTTTTGAGGTGGACTTGAAGGAAGTTTCCAGAAAATGTCTAAGAGAAATCTCTTTGCTTGGCTTGGATGGAGAATAAGAAGCAGAGAGCCTGGAGTGTCCAGAAGACAGAGGAGGAAGGGGGTGGCGGAGAGCGAGTTTTCTGTGTTCATGCCCTGGGCTTTCTGTTTCTGGGCAAATTGTGAATTAAGAGGAAAGGATGGTCTTGCATTTTCCAGGGCAATAAAATCTGGAATGAGTCAGAGGTGGCACAGAGTCCAAGCTCCTCATTTTTCACATGAGAAAGGAAAAGACAGAGGGGAATAAAACAGAGGAGAAGCGTAAAAATTCGCAAACACCTGTGTTCAGGGTTATTTTCTTACACCTCATCCCACTAAATCCTTGCAACTGTCAACGAGGTTGGTGTTCTTCCCATTTCACTGATGAGATAATGAGGCTCGGGGAAGCTAAGGAACTGACACCTAGCTAGCAAATAGCTAGGACTTGAACCCGCTTCTTCCCTACCTCATTTAGGGGTTTAGAATAAATCTCCCACCTTTCCCCCATGGGGCTCTACCTCTCAAGACTCTGTCTTTAATAACCTGCTAGAATTCACGGGGGGTGGGTTGGGGTGGGGAGAGGGGAGAGGCAATATCTCTTTACCTTTTCCAGGCTGGGTACTGAGATCCAGGAGAGGTAGCTCCAGGTCCCACAGAGCTCTGTTGTCAAATCTGCCATTATGAGCTTAATTAAATTAATATTCTTGTGTGAAGGGCTGCTGGGTGCAGGGCTCCGTGAGGCTCATCGACTTTCACATAGAGGGGAAAGTTTTCTGCGCTCCCTCTCCCAAGGCTGCATGAAAAATGCATGACAGAAGTCAGATTGTGAGTGCTTGCGGCAATGGCATCTTCGTGCAATTAAACCTTCTTAAAAGTTTCTCCTCTCTCCCTCTTCCCTAGCTGCATGCGGGAAACAACGTGAAGGCGAGAGTTTTTAAAGTGAGATGGGCCGAGTTTTAACCCACCCCAGCCTGGCCTGCAAAGCGTTCTGGAGATCGGACACCCACCACGGAAGCAGTGTCTGAGAAGCTTTCAAGGTGAGTACATTCAAGGAGGAACAATGCTTGGGTGGAAGAATAGTCGGTCAAGGACAAGAGGAGGGAGCAGGATGAGAAGAAACCTCTCCTGGGATGCTATTTGCAAGATGGGGAGCATGGCATCCCTGTCCATGAGCTGATCGTGGGGATCCATGAGAGAACGTGAGCAGAACGCCCAGTGCTGGCTGATGGTAAATGCTGGTAAATGCTCAGTGAATGCTTTTATTAACCATACCTAGTGCTCTTCATTGCTTACAATATGCCAGACACTGTGCTAAGCCCAATTAACCAGTCGAATCCTTGTGGCAGCCCTCTGAGATATATATGTGTATCTGTATCTCTCTATATAATTATTAAAGTGCACGGAATGGTTAGCTCCCCTAAGATATAGCCTACTCAGTACCTATGGATGTGACTTTATTTGGAAAGAGTCTTTGCAGATATAATGAAGTTCAGGATCTCCAGATGAGATCATCCTGGATTCTTTGGATAGGCCCTACATCCAATGACAGGTGTCCTTCAAGAGGAGGTGGCAACAGGCAGACGGAGACAGAGGCTGGAAGGACGCAGCCCCAAGCCACGGAACACCAGAGCCCACAAGCTGCTGCAAGAGGCAGTTAGGATTCTCCCTTAGAGCCTCCAGAGGGAGCACCAAAAACACCCTGATTTCAGATTTCTGGCCTGTGGAACCGGGAGAGAATGCATTTCTGTTGCTGTGAGCCGTTCAGTTTGTGAAACTTTGTTCCGACGGCCCTAGGAAAATGAATACGTGTATCCTCATCCCACATTTACCGATGAACGGATTCAGATACAGAGAAGTTAAGTAACGCCATAGTCACACACCTGGAAAGCAAGAGATCCGGCGGCGGAAACCAGGCAGTCTGGTTCAAAAGGAGACAGAGGATCCAGGGAAGCTGAAGGTGTAGACATGCGGTGCATAATTGTCCAGGTCACTTAACTTCTCTGGGATCAGATCCTATCCTCTATAAATAGTGACTGATTGATTGATTGATTGATTGCCTACTGGCTGGGGGACACCAAAGAAGGGTTGATAAAATGGGGCGCCTGGGTGGCTCAGTCGTTGAGCGTCTGCCTTCGGCTCAGGTCATGATCCCAGCGTCCTGGGATCGAGCCCCGCATCGGGCTCCCTGCTCGGCGGGAAGCCTGCTTCTCCCTCTCCCACTCCCCCCTGTTTGTGTTCCCTCTCTGTGTCTCTGTCAAATAAATGAATAAAATCTTTAAAAAAAAAAAAAAAAGGGTTGATAAAGTATGGCCTGGGGGCCAAGAATGGTTTTTGCATTTTAAATGGTTTAGTTAATAGCTTTTATTTTACTTCTTGGTCTGTAAGCTTACATTGTTTCCTATAGGACTTTTTTCAAAAGTTTGCCAACCCTTGGGGTGCCTGGGTGGCTCAGTCCATTAAGCGTCTGCCTTCAGCTCAGGTCATGATCTCAGGTTCTGGGATTGAGCCCAGAGTCGGGCTCCCTGCTCAGCAGGGAGTCTGTTTCTCCCTCTCCCTCTGCTCCTCCCCCACCCTTGTGCTCTCTCTCAAATAAATAAATAGAAATTTTTTTTTAAAGAATTTTTTATTTATTCATTTGAGACAGAGAGATACAGAGAAAGAGAGAGAGTAGGAGCAGTGGGTAATGGCAGAGGAAGAGGGAGAAGCAGACTCCCTGCTGAGCAGGGAGCCCGATGCGGGGCTCGATCCCAGGACCTGGAGATCATGACCTGAGCTGAGGGCAGACACTTAACCATCTGAGCCACCCAGGCGCCCCTAAATAAAATCTTTAAAAAAAAGCTTGCCAACTCTTGTTCTAAAGAATGAGGGATAATAGTACCTGCCATGCAAATAGTGGTTGTTGAATTACTTTTACTCATCAACTTAGCAAACATTTATTGGGCACCTAGTGACTGTCAGGAACTTGGGAAGGAGCTTGGAAAGTGAAGTGACAGCCCAATGTGGGGGCCAGTGTGTAAGCCAGTCTACGAGAGTGTGCCAACGTTATTACTGACGTGGGCGCAGAGTGTCATGAGGCCAGGAATGGGGGACCCCAGAGTGGGGCCTTCAAGGGAGGGGCTTGCATTTTTGGCATCACTAGGGCCCTCATCCCGAGACAGCATGGGTCTCTTCTCAGGACAGAAGCTCTACAAACTTATGTTGAATAAGCAAAGAGTGAACCTCACCTACTAGACTCAGAGAAGTCTTCCCCTCAAGAGTTGAGTTCCGAACCCATCTTAAAGGATCAATGAGACAGAAAACAAGGGTGATGGGTGCTCCTGGTCCAGGGAACATTCTTGTCAAAGGCTTGACTGCAAAAGAGAGCATGAAGCATTTGAAGACCTGTGTGTAGCTCGCTTTGTCTCCAGGGGATGATGCCGCAGGACCAGATGCAAGACGAGATGGTCTGGAACCAGATCCCAAAGGGCCCTCACAGCTGGGCCAGAGCTGTGTGGATGACTGCTCCCACTGCCTCCTCCTTCAGACTCTCCTGTGCCACCCACCACCATCCCTCACTCCTGTCCAGCCTCACATGGGCTTCTGTGAATGGTCACACTCCTTCCAGCCCTCGAAACTGTTCATATGCTTTTCTCTACCTGAAAATTTCTCTCCACCCACATACATCTATTATATATCCAAATAGATACATTTTTTTTTTTTTTAGTTGACCACATTCTCCTTTAGATCCTGACTTGAAGGTTGCTTGGTCAGGGAGGCCATCCCTGACCTCACCCCAGACCAGAGCAGTTCTCCCTGATCTGTATGTTTTTATCTGTATCCACATCTGTATCCATATGTATATCCACATCACTCCTGTGTCTACATCTGTATCCGTATCTGTATCCATGGTCTATGTACGTCCACATCTCACTCTGTATCCTCATGTCCATTATCATCATTGCCATCTGCCTCTGTGTCCACATTCACGCCTACACCTCACCGCACACCGTCCCCCATGATGCTTACCACTCTTGTCCTTCCTTACACATGCAAGTGTACAGTCATCTGGCTAATTATCGTCTTCCCCACTAAACCGTAGTCTCCATGGATGGCGTTCGTCCACTGGCGCTGCCGTTAATGGGCTACCACAGGCTGTGTGGCTTAAAGAATGGGAATGTATTTTCCCACAGTCCTGGAGGCTGGGAGACCGAGGCCAAGGACTCCTCCTGAGCCTCCCTCCCTGGCCTGCAGGTGTGACTTCACATCGTCTTATGGGTCCGTGTTCTGATCTCCCTTCTCATGAGGACCCTGGTCACAGTGGATGTGGTCCCTGTCTCCGGACACAGTCTCATTCTGAAACAGTGGAGGCTAGGACTTCAACATAGGAATTTGGGGGATAGGAACACCATTCGGCTCATGCCAGATGGTCTCTCAAGAGGTGGCCATGGAATGTATGGGGCAGCGGCCATGGGAACCAGGCAAGACTGGGGTTCAGGAGAGACTCTAGGGGCAGGTGAACTGACCCCATGACTGGGTGCTGGGGCTGGGGGTCATGGGGACATGGGACTGGTTCGGTGTCCCTGTTACCAAGTGGAACCACCTTGAGGGGGCTCGCGGCAACTGTGCTGATGGTGGAGGCATGTCACCTGCCCCCTGGGTCCCAGTTCACGGGAATACCCCGCTTGTAGCTTCGACCGTTCCAGCAAGGCCAATACCCCTCCTCACCGCCCCCTCCCCTCCTTTCTCCTTCTCTTTCTTAAAATGAGAGATGATTACTTGCCGGTAGTTCATCGCAAGCCACTAAGGGTGAAGCTGTTGGGCTCCAGAGCATTTTATTCCAGGAGAACAGGAGAATAAAGGATAAATGCCAGGGAACACAAGTTTATGGGATTTAAGTAAGAGGTATCTAGACCCTAAAATTTAGACCTCAGAGCAGAGGCAGGGAATCTGAACTCGGAGGCTGTCACAGCCGACCTAAGACTTTCAGTCATCTCTTGTTAGGCCTCATCTTACTTTCCCTGATCACATTGGAGTCTACACGAGCTGACTCAGAAATGTGGGCACTGCAAGGAGGAGATTAGGAGCGGCGCTGAATGGCATATTCACCTTTCACAAGCTTTGCTGCTCCAGACGCTTATAAAATAATTTTCGCCTTTATCTAAAGGCAGAAGGGCTTTTCTCCCCCCAGCTAGTGTTCTGGCTTCTCTCTCTCTCTCTTTTTTTAAAAAACTCTCTCCACCTAATAAAATCCTCAGTGCGGCACTTGCCTGTGTAATCAGAGCTGTGTAGGCTGCTGTCGAGCTCGCTTCCCAGGCTGCACCACAGCATCATGGCGGAGGACGGGATAAAACTTTGGGAAGTAATGATGTCTCACACACACCAGCTGGCTCCCAGAGGTCACATCCTGACTGAGCAACTCCTGCCCTCCGTGCACCCCCAGAAAAGAAGTCTGGCTTATTTACCATTTTAGAAAGTTAGACCTTTTCAAAGAGGGGCCCCGGGCAAAACATCCTTCCTTCCCCATCTCTCTGAAACTGATGATTCTCCTTGGAAAGTTTTGACAGTCAGGGTTGTTCCGACAGCTGAGGTGGGTGGCTGGGGGCCACATTGGCACAGGGCCCGCAGAAGAAGCTGGGCTGTGCGCGGCTGGCTCGGAGAGTGCCTGCCTCTCCAAAGCAACAGGTTTCACTTGCTGGAGTGGAAATGGGGCCGTAGGAAAGAGGCCCTGAGCTGGGAAAATCTCAGGACTGGTGTGCTGCTCTAGAAGTCAGATGAGGGGTGGGGGTTGGTGTGTCGGCTTCTGACCTATTTGGATTCGTAGGACACTGAGAGTAGTGATGACGAAGTCTGAGGTTTAAAAGAAGGCAAAATGACCTTCCCGGCACACACACAGCATCCCACGGATCCCGGCGATGATGACAATGGGTAAACCGTTTCATGCAACTGGTCCATGGCTAGGTGGTTGGAACCAACTCAACACACCTCCATCCAGTTCCAAATAAGGACGGCGGGGAGTGGGGAGGGAGGAGGAAGACGTGTCAAGGGGTGTGACATTCTTTCTCACTAAGGATGTTGCAAATCCTCACCCTAAGCTCCACTGGAGAGCCCCACATGTCTCCTGAAGTCAAGCCTGCCTTTCTCTGTGCACCTACTGTGGTACCTGGTCCCTGAGATGTGCTCAGTCATTCTCTGTATGCTTGAGTCAGTAAAAATTTTTTCCTCCATTAACACAGGCTGTGATTATTGACAAGTTAAATTCAAGCCTCTGATTCTTCCAAGAGATGAATGAGTCCAATGACAGCCAGATGACAGGTCACAACTAGGAACATGACTATTATTATTATAGTAAAGAGTTCTTGCCCTATAGATAGAGTTCCCCTACACCTTGTCTGCAGGTCCAGTGGCCAAGACTGTGATTGCTTTCAAGAGCACCCGGTCAGAAGTTGTCTCTCCACTTAAATATGAATCTGCACATCTAGAGATCTATTTTTGTGTGTACAGAGCTTTCTTTATATGTACAGTCAGAAGCATACTGCTTGTATTTGTTTGCGTTGCTTTTCCCCTTGATGGTATGTCTCAGACATCTTTTTATGTCAGTGCATCCAGACCTATCACATTCTGTTACTGGAGAGACTATCTAACCAACTTCTCCTGATGGGCATTTAGATTGTTTCCAATTTTTAGAATTGATCTACTTTGTACTTTTTTTTTTTTTTTTTTGCACTTATGTGAGTTTCCCTCTAAGGTGAAATATAGAAGCTAATTTGCTGGGTCATAGATATAGGCATACTAAAGTTTTTATATCTATAGAATCTGAGATTTCTTACCCAAGGGAGTGACTAATTTCTACCTTCCTCCTTCCAGTACTGTTCAAGAATACTTATTTCTGATAACTCACCAATACTTGGAATTGTCAAACTTTTAAGTTCTGAGAATCTGTAGTTTTAAGGGATGTGACTGAGGGTTTTCCAAAGGCTGCCCTGGGTAAAAGCCTTCCACTTCTTTCTACAGAATGTCCTGGAATGGAGAATGTGTTGAGAACATCTCCCCACCGTGTCCGTGCTGGATTCCATACCTCCTTCTGGTGAGTCATTGATAATCATCTTTGCCCGGGATGGGCTCTCTTCACGGATCTCCTGAGAAGAGACCCATGGGCCTTATTTGATACAGAGGTGGAGGGAAGGCCTCTGTGTATCCCGCCTTTGCAAGAATATCCATGTTGTTGCCTATGCCGTGTTTCCCAAAACTGGCTGGTCTTTGGAATCACCCAAGAAGCTTAAAACAAACAAACAAAAAAGAACAAGCAAATAACAACAACAACAAAAAACCCCCTTCCTATTCCCAGGCATTGATTGGGAAAAACAGAATCAGTTTTAGAGATGAGTCAAAGGGATCTGTACTTTTAAAAGCTTCCCATGTAGTCCATCAAAATCCTAAAGGAGAACACAGGCAGCAACCTCTTCGACCTCAGCCGAAGCAACTTCTTCCTAGAAACATCGCCAAAGGCAAGGGAAGCGAGGGCAAAAATGAACTATTGGGACTTCATCAAGATAAAAAACTTTTGCAAAGCAAAGGAAACAGTCAACAAAACCAAAAGACAACCGACAGAATGGGAGAAGATATTTGCAAATGACATATCAGATAATGGGCAGAAGACATGAACAGACATTTTTCCAAAGAAGACATCCAAATGGCCAACAGACACATGACAAAGTGCTCAACATCGCTCGGCATCAGG
>NC_138373.1:29513142-29546589 GCF_054177405.1 Leptonychotes weddellii
AAAAAAAAAGCTTCCCATGTGATTCTGGTGCAGCTGGTTGGTGAATTGCCACATTGAGAATTATCGTTATAAGTGATAGTGTAATGTTTATGACAGTGTATTATATAACATGCACGAAGCAGGGGAGCTTTGCAGCCAGGAATACCTGAGTTCAATTCCCTGGTCAGCCTGTGCCCAGGCCGGTGGCCTTGGGCGAGTCCCTCACCCCTCTAAATGTCTAGTGGTGGTCCCAGGTAGTTGTGGTTGATGTCAGGTGTGAAGCGCTGATTTATAGCCAGCCATCCAAATGAAAATGGGGTCAAAACAGAACAAATCATGCAGTTCTAGCCTGTTTCCATGGTATCCCTACTCCAAACTGAGGCTCTGGTAAATTATCTCCTCTGTCATCCCACCATCTGCGGAATCTGAACCAGGATGAAAAAGCATCCAGATCTCTAAGTAACAGATGTAGATTCAGGTCTACTAAGTTGAGAGGTGAGCAGCCATGGCAGGCAGGGGGAGCATGTGGAGTTGAGGACCTGGCACAGAGTATACTGCCTGGTGATGAATCGACAAGACGTGGAGTCTGATAGGCCAAGGTTCTAAGTTCTTATCAACAACTTTGGGACTTGATACCACAGTGTCCCCATCTGCAAGATGGGTTGATAGTGATGACGCTGGAGTGTGGTTGCCAGGATTAAAGTCGATAATTCATTTCAACACGGTATCTGGTATAAAATGTGTTATGATTATTATGATGACAACATGGGGGTCGATCTTTGGCAACTCTCTGGAAGTAAATTGAAAGAGAAAAAGAAACCCATGTAGGATGGGCTGGATGCGTTTTGGGGAAAATGGGGAAAACTCGCTTGGGGTGAGTTTGTGAGCAGGACTATACCGGTCTCCTAGGGCAGCTGTAACAACGGACCACACACTTAACTAGCTTGAAACAACACACATTTATTATCTTTCAGGGTGCTGTGCATGGACACACCACAAGAACAGGGACTGTTTACTTAGCGATGGGTTGGGGTTTGGCAAAACCTTTCCGGTGAAGATAAAACGTTGTCTGAGCCACAAAGGATGACAAGGAAGTAATCTGGTCAAGAAGACCAAAAGAACAATAGGATACCCTCCCTGGCTCCCACTAAACCATCAAGTCTGCTTACCCACCTGCCCAGCGGTCGAAGTAAAATCAGGACTCTTCCTGTCTCAGAAACCTGGTCTCCTGCCATCGCACTGGATCTGAGAAATATTTGTTGGACCCTAGCCTTGGAGAGCTACCTCAAAAGTGTGCATTACAGATGGAAAAAGACATATAACAGCAAAGGCTTGCAAACCTTCCTGCCTTCTAGATGGAGAGTGGCTCAGGGGCGGAGGCTGTGTGTTATTCCTCCAGAAGCCCCGCTGAGAGATGCTTTAGTCTTTACCATGGTGTGTGCTCACGGGCTCTAGAACCAGACTGTGCTTAAATCCCCGCTCTGCCACTTACTGGCTGTGTTGTTGTGGGCACCTGGCTTGGGCCACTCTGGGCTTCACTTTCCTTGCCTATAAAATAAGGCTCATGGCAGGAAGCTTACCACCAGTTGTCGATGAGGATTTGATAAGTTCAAATGGACAGATCACTTAGAATCGTATGCCCGAAATGTAAAAAAAAACTCAGTGTTTATTGGCGGCTGCTGATATCCACCCTTTCTGCCACAAAATAGATGCTCAGCAAATGAGAAATGAGTGAGGTTTGTGTGCGGGCTTTGCTCATCAACATAATGAGATAACAAGACCGTGAGATAACATCCTTATTTTTCAGATATGGAAATGGGCTCAAAGAGGTCAAGTGGCTCGTTTCAGGTCACAGAAGGAATTAATACAGTTCATCCCTATGCTGGAATTTACGTGTCTGGTCTTTTAGGCCAAAATGATATGGCAGAGAAGAGAGGAGAAGAAATTGGGGGTGTTGTTGAAGGCTTGGGAGATGGGATTGTGGGGTATACACGGCCCCCCACCCATCTCCACGCAACACCCCAGCAGGCACCAGGAACCACCCTCTACCCCTCGACTAATGAGGCCACAGGAACCTAGAATCCTAAAATTCCCATGACCCTGAGAGTCAGGCAAGGTGCTTCCCCCAGGGCACTCATGCTTTGCCTTAAGGAAAAACACCCGAAACTGAGCGAGGCTCCTTTTCAGAGTCCCAGAGGACTCAAAGGGAAAAAAAAGGAAAATTTATAGCAGTCACAAGCAGCCCTTGGAATTTGACCATGGGGCAGGGAAGAGCACAAGTGCCTGTTCTTTTTTTTTCACAAGTGCCTGTTCTTCTCTTGGCAAAGGGAGAGAAGGAAAGCCACGGTCTGCTCACGGTAGGACACAGGGCAAGGTGACCGACCAGCCCTTCCCCAACTTTGACAGTGTCATTGGATTCAAGACTCTGCCTCTGCGTTTCCAGGGTGTGGAGAAGAGCTCGTTCCCCCCACCATTTCCAAGTGATCTCAGCAGCAATTTCCAGAAGGTGGTACTTTCCAAGGTCAGAGAGCCAGCCCTGGATGCCTCCGGGAAAAGGTCTTCAGAAAAGTCGAAATGGAAAGTATAATTTGGGCATGTTGTGTTTTCAGAGCTCAGGAAAGCCCAGAGCTGCCCAATTCTCCTGCCCTCTTAAGACCATATTATTCAACCGTGATTTCTTGAGCTGCCAGAGATTTGAAATATTTTATCATCCACCGAGGACTGACCACACTCCTTACCTGTGGTGTGGTGGTTCTGCAACCATCTGCACAGCACCGAGTGTATGAGCTGGAACCGGCCCATCCGACCGGCCCCTCCGAGAGCCACCGTGAGTGATCCTATGAGAGGGCGCATCACCCAAGCAGAGTCAGAAGGACCCTGGCCTGGGCGACATGTATGGACTTTGATGAATAGTTGTTTTTTGTTTGTTTGTTTTTTCCTTTTTTTTTTTTTTCCTGCTGGGACTGATAAAACAGGATTATGGAGTCACCTCCCCAGCGCTCGGCCGCAGCTCTTCCGAAGAACATGGATAAGCGAAGAGGAAGGATGGCCGGGGAGGAAATGCCCTGCAGACTGCGAGCCAGCATTCCAGGCTTTGAGGCCCTGCTCCCTGTTTCTTCTAGTTTGGCAGCTACCCTAGTACCTTGTCAGGCTAGGTAAACAAATGTCTCCTCCTTTTGGGGTGAACCTCATTTGAGCTTCGTTTTTGTCATTTGCCACTAAAGCGCATCGGCCTGGCCAGTCGTCGTGGCTGACAAGTCTGGGCACGATTCGATTTCCGCCAGTCTCTGTGTTCTCATATCCTCCCCTCTCCAGTGCCCTGAACTTTCTCAGCCTCTCCTTGGTCTGGCAAAGTCTAGCTCGGCTCTCAGTGACCACTTTGCTCTTAGGTCCCCGAGACGTTTCCTCGGGATGGGGTCCTGCCCACCTTGCACAGCACACTATGCTCCTGTCTCTCGACAATGGCACCTTCTCTGTCTCCTTTGCTTTCTCTTGCACTAAAGCACAAGATCCTTGATGGTGGCGAGCACATCCGGTTTGTGATTGCACCGCCAGCGCTCAGTGCGATGCTGATGTCTGATGGGGGCGTAGAGAGGGGATGGGGCGCTGAGTGCCCCCCGTGTGCAGGGCGGAGGGAGGGCATGAGGAACATGGCAGAGAACGACCTCTGGTCCAGCCTCCGCTCTACGCCTGGAGTAATAGTAGATACTCAGCAGTGGTTGGTTTCTCTTCTTTCTCTCATTTGTGTCTGTCTTCATTCGCTTTGTTCAACACAACAACACTACATAGTAGGGACTGTTGCCTCTGTTTTATAGAGAAGAGCAGGAGACTCAAAGAAATTAAGTCTCCTGTCTGGGTTGCAGAGCTGCTGTGTGGAAGATCCAGAATTTGAATTCGTGTCTGTGAGTCTTCACAGTCTGTTTTGTTTTGCTTCCTTTAAAACATGATTCAATGGAACAATAGATGAGGAAGACCTGGCCTCTGTCCTCGGGGAGCGCAGAATTTGCTAGAAGACACAAGCATGATGAAATGAACCAGGTAGCATAATAGGGGACCACACAGGGGACCCAAGTCCATGAGGTTGGTACAGAGTGCTACAGAGATACCCAGTCAGGATGCATTCCATCCCAGTTTTAGATTTGGTCCGTTGCCCCAGTGAGAACTACATATCAGGTGATTATGAAGAATTGCTGGACAGAAAGATGCCCCTAAAGCTGGAATGGATACATGGAAATGGGAAGAGGCCCCTGCAAGAATAGACTGCACCCCACATTTGCAGGGGGTGGGTCTTAGAAAGAGTTGAAGGGCTCTTCCACCCCAAAGATTGATGATCAACGAACGGCGGCTCATTTGAGGCTCTCCTTGGACTCTGGGCAGTGAGGCTCAGGTCAAGCGCAGAGGTGCACGGACTTCTCTGTGGTCAGTCCAGGGAGCCCAGCCAGCTAGAGTCTGCATCGTGGAGGGGAAGGTGGGGCCAGCGGGGGGAGGGGAGTATGGTCTTGAGCTGGATGCTGGGGGTGGGCTTGTGGAGGAAGGTGGGGATGCTCAGGTAGAAGGCCTCAGGGAGACATGTGGGCACTTTGGGGGTTGTGGCTGCTTTTTAATACACTCTGCAGCTCTGTGCATGGAGCACTCATTTGCTGCTAATGGCATGGTGCTTAAGCTCCTCTTAACTCTCCTGGAGCTAATTTAGCATGTCTGGCTGTCTATTAGGGGTCCGTGTGTGTGTGTGTGTGTGTATGTGTGTGTAGGAGCATGGTTGGCAGAGACCAGGAGAAATGGAGTGCCAACAGAGCCTCATGTGAGGAGAAGAGAGGGTACTTACTTATAGGAAATGAAGCCCATCTGCTGGGTGAGGAACTGCTTTTCAGAAATTCTGTAGCTCCCGGGAGTAGTCTAGCCCGGTGCAATATGCCTTCTGTGTCTTCTCCTGTTGAATCTCCCGTTGCCCTTAGTGGGTATCATCTTTATTTTACAGGTGAGGAAACTGCCGTTTGGGCTGAGGAACGGACTCCAGGGGAGTAGTGAGAGATAAGACAAGTGAGATTATGTGAGAACTTTAGGGCCAATGAACGTTTTTGGATTTTCTGCTCAGTGCAGTGGGAAGTGCTGAGGAGTGTAAAAGACGAGAATTAAAATGAGACATTCTGTGGTTCTTTGGAAAGGAGTGGGGAAGAGCAGAAGCTGGGAGAACAAAGAGCTACTCAGTATTCCCCATGAAGCAAGAGAGTGGCTTGGACCAGCTTGGTTGCAGGGAAGGAGTTTTTGATACATTGTGAAGATAGACAGTTTATGGAAGGTCCTTCCCGACTGAAGACCACTCTGGCGTTATTCTGGGTGATACGGCGCTGAGGTTGGGTCAGCCTTTGGTGGCCGGACAGCCAGGCATGGTGGGTCCCTGAGTCTTGTGCAAATGACACGTGGCCTTCAGTATCCCAGGAGATGCTTCTCTGCCAGGGATCCTCCCAGCTTACAAAGGACCTGACCTTTCAAGGATGGAAATTGGCCACACGTGAATATCATCTCTCTTCTCCAGTGTCCTGCAGACCCCTAACCCTGTCTAGAGCAGAAAGAGCAAGCTCAGAAGAGGCCATGATGGTTTGGGAGACCAGTGGGGGAAAAGTCAGCTCCCACTACAGTCTGCATTGTGTCTAGACAATCCTTGCACTCCTGATGAGACTTCGGCAAGCTTAGCCGGGTTTTGTGGCTCAGGAAGCCAAAGCTCAGTGATTCTAAGATCATATGGAAGGTACATGGCAGAGCTAAGATCTGAATCTGAGTCTAGGTTCAAAGCTCGAGCCCTTATTTCGATGTGCTGTGATAAGTGTTCTGAAGTCGTGGGGTGGGTGGGTGCCACAGAGGGAAGCCTGAGGGATCATGAGAGACATTGCGACCCCTCCCAGGCCCCCGTTTTCCCCCAGCATGTGGTCCAGGTTTAGGTGACACTTAACTGACTGAGATCTGGTGTGGTCAGAGCTCATCAATACTAATGTGCATTCATGTGGACAGGGCGGTCTTGGAGGCCTGTATTGTGGGGGGGGTGATGCCTAATGGAGGAAAGAAGGAAGGATCTTACCAAGAGCTTGCACGGTTTCAGAATCTCTTTGCAGCAGCCCTTGGTGGGCCTTGAGATCCCCCCTGGGACAAGGGCAATGTGGGCTTTCAGTGGCCTCAGAAGGGGTGAGAGAGGATGCTCAGAGCAGGTGGTCACAGGAGGAGGGAATCGGGCAGCCTGGGGGCAGAGCTCTGGAACATCTCCAGTCAGACGTGTGCCCTGTGCGGCTTGCAGTCCCTCTCTCTGGAATTACAGGTAATAAGGTAGAGCTGATGTTAATGGTTTATGACACGAATTCATTTTGAGAACTATATGCTTCACCCATTGCTTTTATTTTTCAATTTGGATCTGTTGGGTATTAATAGCTTTGGGGCTGTGTTTTCCATTTTAATCTTGCTTTTTCTCATTTCCAAGTAGATTCCTTCTTTCAATTTACACAAACATTAAACCTCCATTTCCTGCAGCCCCACACTCCCTCTCTCTCATTCTCTCTGCTGACCTTGGGATAAAACTTTTCTTGAATGCGTGAACTTTCCTCATTCCAGGCCTACCTTCCCGTCCACACTGGCCACTGCTGCCTTATGCTTTAGCCCCACTTTGCTGCTGGTAGCTTCTCATAGACATGACAATCCTTTGCGCCAGAAGAAAGAGAATTCAAACCAACTGAGGCTTAAGAGACACAGATCTTTAATATCTTACATAGTAAAATAGTCTAGAGGCGGACAGTCCTCGGGCTGGTTGATTTGGTGGCTCTATGATCTCAATAAAGCTACAAGTTCTTTTATTTTTTATCTTTTTTTTTTTTAAAGATTTTATTTATTTATTTGAGAGAGAGAATGAGATAGAGAGAGAGAGCATGAGAGGGGGGAGGGTCAGAGGGAGAAGCAGATTCCCTGCTGAGCAAGAAGCCAGATGTGGAACTAGATCCCAGGAGCCCGGGATCATGACCTGAGTTGAAGGCAGACACTCAGCCAATTGAGCCACCCACATGCCCCTACATATCTTTTTATGATAAAAACACTCAACAGGGGACACTTGGCTGACTCAGAAGAGCTTGTGACTTGATCTTGGGGCCATGAATTTGAACCCCACATTGGGTGTAGAGATTATTTAAATAAATCAATTAAAAAAAAAACACATACTCTGGGGCACCTGGTGGCTCAGCTGGTTAAGTGTCTGACTCTTGATTGATTGATTATTATTATTTTTTAAGATTTTATTTATTTATTTGAGACAGAGAGGA
This sequence comes from Leptonychotes weddellii, assembly GCF_054177405.1. Taxonomy (NCBI): domain Eukaryota; kingdom Metazoa; phylum Chordata; class Mammalia; order Carnivora; family Phocidae; genus Leptonychotes; species Leptonychotes weddellii. Next base: position 29,520,420 of record NC_138373.1, read on the forward strand.
TGAGAGACAGAGAGCATGAGAGGGAGGAGGGTCAGAGGGAGAAGCAGACTCCCTGCCGAGCAGGGAGCCCGATGCGGGACTCGATCCCGGGACTCCAGGATCATTACCTGAGCCGAAGGCAGTCGCTTAACCAACTGAGCCACCCGGGCGCCCGCTACAAGTTCTTTTAATCCTTTGTTCTGCCCTTCTTTAGAGTATAGGCCTTTTCCCTTCCGGCCCGTCTCCTCATTTTTGTTAGAAGCCCAGAGAGTTTGAGGTACCCTGTCATTCACAGCTGCATCCTCAAGAAGGAGGGGGACATTTCCCCTGTTCATTTCTTATTATGGGCGAAATCTCTTCCCCAGAAGCTCCCCCATGGGTTACCCCTGGATCACATGCCTAAGCCCATTGCTGACATGACCTCGATGGGTCCCCACAACTCCTGACTCATGTCCGAGGGCTGGGACTGGCTTCTTGGAGCACCTGGTGGGCTGATGTCTGAACAAGAGCTGAGGGATGGTTGGCTGTTGTACCAGCAGAGGATGCGGCACCCAGCGGCTCCTCCTTCTCCGGGCACCTTTGTTCATGCCTGTGTTCTTCCTGCCGCATCTTCTGCTGCCGCTGCCTCTTGACCTTGAATGCAGGCAACACCTGGTTTATTCCTGGTCTGACTGTAAGATGCAGCACAGCACCACATTCTCTGAAGGTCCCTGGTTTCACTGTTTGTCACCAGCACTCTGTAGTGCCCCAGGCATATGTCAGGCACCGTATTTATAATGCAGTCCCTTAAAATCATCTGCTTGTGCCTCTGAACTGGGAGCTCTTTGTGGGTAGCTGCTGAGTCTTGTTTACCTCTGTGTCACCTCAGGACCTGGCACCCAGGGAGTGCTCAGTAAAATTGAGAAGGGACAAATGACCTTGAGGAAGGGGACAATGAGAGATGTCCGTCCTGTCTGTTCCTGCCTCAAGAGACATCCGCCCTAGAGCATTAGGCATCAGGAACAGAGAGATACTTGGGTTATCCAAACAAGCCAAGCTCTTTCGTGCCCCGGTGTCTTAGCCCTGGTCCGTATCTGCCACCTGCATGGCTTCTCCTGGGATTCCACTCCCACGTGCAGCCATTTTTTTTTTTTTTTTTTTTTGGCAAACCACTTCCCTTTTAAGAAGAATCATCTCCTATATGACTAGGTAGGTCTGTTCTGGAAATCTTTCCCAAATTTGGACACTCTTTTATGGTCCTATTGCACTTTGCATGTACTTCCATTAACTGAGGAACATTTTAAAAGCCTTCCCACGCATTAGGTGATAAAAGAAATGATAAATCACTTGTCCATGGTTTGGGGGAGTAAGTGGGTTCATGTAACACTGAGAAGAGTGCAACACAAAACCGAGCCCGCGACGTCTGTCTTCGGGGGTGGTGGCCAAAGAGTGTGCACGTCTGGTCACTGTTCCTTCTTCCCCGGTGCTCTCTGAGAACCTGCAAATAAAGACCATGTCTCACCCATCCCCAGTACCCCAGCTCCCATCATGAGCTGGGCACATAGTCGATGCTCAGACAGTTGGCTGGGGACTCAGTGAGTGGACACGAAATCTTTCCTCTTGGAAGAAGGCAGAAGTCACTCTCCACTCTGTCTCTGGACAAAGTGATACCAAGGAAGAGGCAGAAGCGTAGTGGAAGGGGTGCAAAATGGGCAGGAGGGAGAGACTCAAGGGCCTTCCATGCTCTTCCCCCAAAGCATAAAACCCAGCGTCCACAGATAGACATCTTGTAAAGATCATCTCTCTTTGTGTTTGGGGTGGATTAAAAATCAGGGGCTCCAGGGTCTAATCCTGCTTTTGCCGTAGACTCTGAGTGGCCTTGTTGGGTGAGCTCCTGAAACAAGGCTCTGGCTTCTCAGACCATAAAATGCAATAGGATGAGATGAGCAACAGCTTAGGTTCTTAGCTTCTCAGACATTTTGAAAACAAAGACGAGAATTAAAATGAGACATTCTGTGGTTCTAGGGACTTCACGCACATCCTTGGGACCAATCCATGTGGGAGGACAGTCAGGAAAGGTTGTAATTAATGCCAGGAGGGCAGGCCTGAGCCCGGGATGGGGTGCGCCTAGACCTGAGAGAAGTGGGGAGCACAGGGACCTGGATCCAGGGGGGCTGGGTGTCTAGATCTTACTCTGTCACTTGAGAGCCACGAGCCCTTCAGTAAGCTATTGAGGCTCTCCAAGCCTCAATGTTCTCATCTGTGAAATGGGGAGATAGAACCTACCCTATGGGGTAGTTACGAGAGAGATGCATGGACCTGGGTCATGGCAGCTCCATCCCCATTGGGAATCTTATCGGGGAGGAGTCCCTGTTGAGTACAGTTACCAGGAGGTGGGATTTGAGATGAAACCTGAAAAGTGGATACTGACACACTAGGCACAGAGAGGTGAGGAAAGAGCCGTGTCCAAGGCTAGGGAGTGATGACGATGATTGATAATGGCCATGTGGCTTACCGTGCATCACATGATCTCTTTGATTCTCAAAACACCCCTTTAAAGCAAGTGCTATGATTTGTCCCCTTTTACACATTAGAGACCAAGGCTCAGAGAAGTCAGGTAACTTGCCCGAGGTCACACAGCTAGTATGTGGCTGAGCTGAGATTGGAATGCACATAGATGTGTTCCAGAGCTCGGATGTTCTCCTATCTTTGGGAGAGTCTGGGAAGGAACTGGAACATCAGGCCAGCATCTTTGAACACTTAGCTGGTGTGACGTGGTGGCCTTGGAAGGATAGTTAGGGGTTGTCCAGGATGAGAGCTGGGCTCCAGATCCCCTTGTCTGAGTGGGGGAAGGGCAGCCCAGCCCTCCCAGCTCCCTCTCTCCTCCGAGAAGCCTCACAATGTCTAGGTTGCCTGATGGCTGAGCCGCAGCACTCATGATCCTGGCTGGCGAATTGGAGACACCCTTAATTGGATGCTGAAAAACTCTGCCTGCCGTACAATGGCTCCAGCGGAAGAGTTATAGCTGTTTACTGTAACACACAGACAGTCCCATTAACAAGAATGATGGGAGGCTGCTCTGTGGCATTACTCTTAGCAAAAGACTTGACAAATATGCTTTGTAAATGAAGGTGCTCCAACAGAGAAAACATAACACTCTCTCTCCCCACCCCCACCCGCCCCTCCCCTTCCTAGGGACACTTTGCATGTTGAATCCTTTATACATTATTCAAGGCTCCGTATTCTGACGATGTTCATCAATAGTGGTGCCTATGGCAGGGAGAAGCTTGTATCAACTGACAAATGTAGACAAAGCAGGCTGCTTAACCCAAGAACAGTGGGTCAGGGAACAAACAAGGAAATTGATTGTGGCCACCATATTTCTGCAGGAACAGTGGAGTAAATGAACACCATACGTCACAGCTTATCACATACGGTAGGAGGCGATCGTGAATGGAGCAGCATGGCGTACTTAAGGAACGCTGATGGATCACTCGCAGACAGCTTTTGTTCCAGGCTGGGGTTTGTCTTACGTACAGAGGGTCTGAAGCATCCATAGCGGGAGAGCCATGGGAAACGTGCCTTCCCGAGCTGCAGGCCTTGGAGGCGGCCCCTGCTCGCGGGTGGAGACGCCCTGTCGCCGTGGCCGCTGGACACAGGGATGAGTGTACCGGGGGGGCCCACTGGACTCTCATGGGTCCCCATAGGCGTACAGGTCTTGTCATTCCTCAGAGGTGAGAGCGTGCTGTAGTTATGCACCTGGGCTTTGTCATTTGTCATATCAGTTCTTGGTCTGTCACTTATCAGCGTGTGGACTGGTCAGTGAATGAGGCCTCCAATATCTTGCCTGGGCCATGAGGCACCAACAGTACCTGCCTCCCAGGAGAGGGATCCAGATTGATTGAGTGCCGGGAGCCCTTGGAACAGAGTGTGGTGTCCAGTTCACACTCAGGAAGTGCTAACTCTTAAGTGTCTTGCGAAGTAGTGAGCTTGCCATCACTGGAGGTTTTGGGCAGAGGACAGACCACCTGCCGTTCTGGGGGTGATTCTGGGATGATCCTGCAAGATCGGAATGGAGGGTGGGAAATGCTCGTGGGGCCTTGTTAAGTCTCATGATGTCTGAGATGTACTTGTCCCTTCTGTCAAATGGAGAGATAATGTCTACAAAGCACAGGATAGAGGGTCCTGCACCTAAATGACAACTGGCGACTGGAAGTCATCGATGTTTTCTGAATGAGGTAGGGGGCTGGGGGCAGAGCCCGCCAAGCTGTCTTCAGCCCTGAGAGCCCACGGAGATGTGGAGAATTACACTGATTCTCTTGGGATGGTGGCAGAGCCATCAGATGGGCCTCCCCTGCCTCCCAAGTCACAGGAAATGAAGAAGACAGTGATAAAATAGAAGTAGAATGTGTTGAGTACCTACTATGCATTAAAGCATCTTCAATCATGTCTGTCAAAACTCCCAACAACTCACTCAGTGGTTCTTACCCCCATTTTGCCGCGTGCCACAAATAGCAGGAGCCCTCAGGCAGAAAGAGGTGGGGAGAGACCCAGGAGGGTCGGTTCTGAGTCCACAGCAGAAGTGACCACGGAAAGCCTCTGTCCCCTGTCCGCACCTCTGCCCCTGCTGGAGAGGTATCCTGAAGTCCTTCCATGGAATGGTCCTTTTTTCCTTATTTCCCTGCTTCAGAAAAGCCGATTTCAAGTGAGGCTGGACAAACTCATTGAGCTCCCAGCCAGACATTGATAAGATCGTAAAATCTCCCAACTTTCTGGGAGGAAAATTGGCTTTTGTCTTTTTCAGTGAGCTCACGCCTAGAAAGAACCACAGCAGTGGATAAAGGGGGTGCTGGCTTTAGGGGCAAGGCTCCAGGGAGGAGGCACAGGTCTGTTCCTGGCAGGAACCTATGCTGGGGTCTTGGGACAGACAGATGGAGGCTGAGGTGGGCTGACAGCCAAGAAAGATGAGTAGATTATTTCAGGCACGCTCTCCTGAAATCTACAGAAGGGAGCGGGGGCCTCCATGGCCACACGGACCACCAACACACCCACTCTATTTCGTTACCTCGTGGCAGGCAGTTGAGAAGGAATCCTTAATGTAAATTCGTTATCTCCCGCATTCCTTCCAGTGCCCATGGGAGGGAAGTGTGATTAACACCCTTTTCACCACCAAGGATGCTCCCAACCTTCCAAGTTCATGTGGCCAACAAGTGGCAGATCAAGGACAAGGGCACTTCCTGTTGCTCCTAACACTTCAAGCCTGTGTACCTGTTTTTCTTCTTGTCTGGAGCAGAGCTGTCCACTGGAAATACAACGTGGCCCACAAATGTGTGTCACGTAGGAAATTTTTGAATTTTGTAGTAGCCGTGTTTAAAATTAAAAGGAAATAGGAAACTAATTTCTTTAACCCTAGTTACCCAAAAATATTATCTCAGTATTTAAAAGATTATTAATTAGATATTTTATGTCCTTCCATTTGCACTAGGTCTTAAAAATCTGGTGTGGACTCCATGCTGGTGGCAAGGTCGCTTCGGACTGGCCGTGTCTCAAGTGCTGGGGGGCTACACGTGGCCAGACTGCGCAGGTCTGGAGGGTGAGCTGTGAGCTCACATGTCACCCCCCACAAGTCACTTCCCTGAACGCCCTAACCAGGATGGCATCCCATCCCTATCCTGTGACTTCTATCCCGTCATCCCGGCTACTTGCCTCCATGGTGCATATCATCCCCTGCTGGTCTCGCTAGTGCTGTATGTTTATTTTTATTCCTGTTTTTCTCATCTGTTTCCCCCAGCAGAATATAAGTCCCCAGAGGCATTTACTGCTGCGCCCCAGCCATTGAGAACAGTGCATGGGACACAGGAGGTGTTAAGAAAGCGTAACTATGTGTCGAACAGTTGAGTGAATGGACATCTGAATAAAGGTATGTGTTGAGTCCAAGGCTAATAATAGGGTGATGTCGGGACCCACCACACCTCCAGCCCAGGGAGCATCTGCCCTTTACAGTAGTTTGTAGGCTGGAGCTTCCCTCTTTCAGCGCCCTTCCTCCATGTTCCAGTGTTTTCCAGAAGTGGATGGCCTGCTGCCTATTCTAAGTGCTCCCCATGCAGGGACTTAAAGAAAAAGAAAGATCCAGGGTCTGTGTGTATCTATTCCTCCCCTATGCTCCTTTGCCCATGCTTATGTAATTTGTAAGGTGGCAGAGCCCTGACATACTGTCACAGTCTGGGAACCAGGGCTGTTTATCAGCTGCTGCCTGCCCTAGCCATTGAATAATTTTGGGGCCGCCTGTAAACAGCAGTCTACCAGATTCATTAAATCTGATACGTACAGCCATTTGCCATACAGATGAACTCAGTCCAGCATCCTGGGATGTGGGATCCTGTATTTTGGGATTCCTGGAATCACTCTTTGCCCCTCAAGTCCATGATGAAAGCAAGGATACACCTCCTCAGGGGCATGACAACCTGTGCTACTCAAAGCTTGAGTTAGAGACCTGTCCTATTGTGATTGCAAGGAGCCCCGTGTGGTGACATATTATATAATGTGACCATCTCCTAGCCTAGGAACCTGTACCAGACATGCCTGTCCCCTGCGTTGGACCCTGAGCTCTTTGTGGGATGGAAACCTATCCTGATCATCTTTGTAACCCCGGCTCGTAGCCGCCGACCTGACACGTAGTCTGTGTATTGAAAGAATACATGAACCAGGTGAGTCTGCAAACTATTCATTCGTTCGTTCATTTGTTCGTTCAATTGTTCATTCAGCGCTCTTGACTGAGCATCTGCTCTGTGTTGAATCCTGTTCTAGCTGTCTGAGACAAGTCCCCGGCCCTCTTGGAGCTTACCTGCTAGCAGAGAGTTGAATGGATTTTGTGACTTTTTTTTCTCTTTTCTCAAAGAATATCACAAGTTTATTTTGTCCCTGGGATTACTAACACTGCCATAACTATCTGTTTAGCATAATGGCAAGAACATGGACTCAGGAGTCTGAGAGTGCTGCAGTCAGATCCTTGCTCTGTCGCTTCTCCATCTGTAAAGGAGGATAGTGACAGTCCTCACATCAAAATGTGGCTGGGGGCATTGAACCGAGTGCTTGTAAACTGCAGAGCGTGGTTCGTGGCCTGAGCATCATAAACATGTTTTTGACACTAGGTGGGGCGGTGTTTGGTGGGAAAGAAGGCCAAAGAGTGAGTTTGGGGCTGGGCCAAAGGAACCACAGATGGGCCTGGGTGGGAGATTTCTGGAGGCCGGAAATGCTGTGTGTGTCTTGGATGATGGTGGGAAGGGGCCAAGGAGGTGCCATGGCAACAGCTGCCCAATTTCTGGTGTTAAGCAATTAACACTTGGACACTTCAAAGAAGCAAAGTTGCCAAGAAACAGGACAGCAGACCTCTGTGACCAAAAGGAGCCACAAGAAGAGCCCGTGTCTCCACAGTCCCAGAGGCAGTCCCTCTGTCCTTGGCTTCTGATGGAGGAAGAAGGAGGAATGGGACACCCCCAGCCACGGCTCAGCCATCTCTCCAGAGCATGTGGATTTCTGGAGCCCTGCTAGGGCTAAGAGGGCTGCCCTAGGATGACAGGGAGGGCAGCGGTCTCTGAGGGACAAGACAATGTGGCACCAAATGTTCTGGAGCTTTCTGGAATCTTCAGAGCTTGCACTCTGGAGTCAGATTACCCAAGTCGAATTCCTGGCTCTGTTGCCTATGGCTGGATGACTTTGGCAAGTCATTTACCCTCAATTGGCCTCAGTTTTCCCATCTGTAGAATGGAGATATTAGGAACACCCATCTCATGGTGGTTTTGGGGGGGCTAAAATGGGAGAATTTGTGTAAAGCATTCAGAACGGTGCATGGTACGTAGCAATCACTCTGTACGTCCTCTGCAGAGGTCTCTATCCCCCAAATTCTCAGCTCCTTCCTCTTGTGTCCTACCCTCCTGGGTCCTCTCTTTATCCCGAGGCCCTCCTTTGGATTTAGGCCAATGTGTCTCATTGCTATGATCCCCGGAGTGTCTTCAGAGATGTGCAAACACAAGGTGGACAAATCTGTATCTTATTAATATGATAACTGCTTACAGCATAGCCTGGCCATGCTTCTGGGCTGTACATGCGCCCCCCCCCCCCATCTCCTCAGGTGGGTGGGGGCAGTGCTCTTGAAGGAGATGAAAGAAAAATCAGGAGAAATTGGGTCCTGTAAAACAAATAATTGCAATTCTCTATTTTTATATACTATTTATTATTTAGTGTCACACAGTGGTTAACGGCTTTAGCCAAATTAGAATCACAAGTGATGTGTGTGGGGGTTATTTTTTTAAATCAGATTATTTTGAAACATCCCGCAATCATATTGCAGGAAAGAAAAAAAATATGTATTAGTGCAAGGTTCTCAGGAAGAAAATTCAAGTGAAAGGAATAAACTGATTTTTTTTTTTAATTAAGAGAAAACAGAAAGGAAATTTAAAAAAAAAAGTGAGCCTGGCACCTTAAAATAAAATGGGATGATAAACTCTTTGCTGGCAAAGTTGCAATTTCTCTGTTGGATTTTGGATCTGGCTTTTATTATTAAAGCTGGTGCTGAAAGCTGGCATTTTGACAGGAACATGGAGCGTTTGTCACTATCTGGGAAAGAGATAGATGTTGAATGACATTTCGGAAGAAATGTATACATTTTGAGTCTAAGTGCTCTCTCTCCTTACCAGGAAAATTCCACTAGCAAATAACTGATTGGTTATCTTGAGTTCCCAATTCCCATGGTTATTTAAATGAAAACAGAATTAAAAGGGTTTCTCTCTCTCTCTCTTTAACCTTTGGGGAAAATGGGCAGCACCCTTTCCAGATAAGGGCATCATTCCTGGTTAGAAAAAGTGGAACGTTCTTTGTCCCCAGAGGTGAAGTAATTAGGGAAACATAGAATACATCCCTCGAGGAGTAGCTGAAGTCCACGATTAGGGAGAAGATCGTTTTTGTCTCCAAGCCCCACTTATTAATGCAAATAATTAAGGGGAGGAACATGGTAAAGATGCGAAAGGATGTCAGGAATGTCACCCAGGAGACCTGGGTTTCTCCAGCTCTGCTGCTTACCAGCTGTGTGACACTGGGCAAGTCGCTTTCTATTCCTGGCTTCTTCATTAAAAATAGAGTGAAAGAGACACTCCCTCCCTCGCTGTGAGGATCAAGTGTGATGAAATGTGGGGAAAACTCCAGACTGCTCTCCAGAACATGCTGCTGGATTAGGAAGCTGAGTTTGTGGTCTTGAATGGGCAGGAGAAAGAGCCTGCAGTTACAAGGAGAGACAAACAACAGGATGATGAAGAACAGCCTTGAACAGCAGGTGGACGGCACCTCCTTCCCAGCAAGTGGAAGACATGGCTATATGTCTATTATACTAAGCTGGGTTCAGCTTTAGTTCCTTCCCTTGCATTTTCCCCTACCGATAGTTGAGAAGCTCCTTGCAAAGACTGCTGGGTAGTTGTAAGAAGTTACGGATCTGCCGTAAAGAAGAAGTCATGGTTTCTGCTTAGGGAGGTCAGAGTCTAAGCTCCTGGCAGCGTGATTTCAGTGGGTGTTCTGCATGGTGGCCACTCTTGACTTTCTGCACATGGTTTCTCTCTTACTGCATTGGGTTTCTTTTCCCTTAGCCATGGTCTTCTGTAGCTCTGAGGTCAACCAGTAGGAGCCAAAGCCAAAACTATTGAAACTTGGGGCGGTCCTCCTCACAAAGACAGGAGTCTCCGGGAAAATATCCAGTGATGACTCCAGGTCCTCTCAAAGGAGAGAGCTTTGGCTTGGGTGTGCATGAATCACAGGAACTCCCTCTCTTCAATGTACAACAGTGCTTTTGGAAGTGTAGATGTTAATATTTTCTGGATTGAATATTTGTGGCAAAAGTCCCCTCAAGGTTTTTTTGTAATCACTTCCAACTTGCTGGTGCTAATTCCTGTATTGTGTTTGTGAAGACCCTGACAATGTTGAACTTTTCCTGAGCCCAGAACTCCCCAGAAAACAGTGATGCTTAAGAAACACCCTTATTTAGCCTTTTGTTTTCTAGCGAAATGGCTAATCTCACTCTTGCATATTCCAAGAGAAGACCCACCCCCACTTTCCTCAGTGACCCAGATAATGAGGGTCTCCATACTTTTTCAGGATTCCCACAAGACTTGTGAATGACTTCCATGCCTCCCTGACTCTATAAAAACGCCAGCTCCCCTTCCTTTCCACCGAGACATCCTCTTAATGAATGGTCTCCCTATTGCAGTAGCCTGCATAAAATCATCTCATTAATTCAGGTTCCCATCAAGGCCATAAGAAGCTAGAAGCAAGAAGGTGATGGGGAATCAGCAGGAAAATCCCTAAAAAAATTGCGGTGGAGGTAGACTAAGGAAGGAACACAAGGAGAATTTGTATGCAGATGATGGGCATTTAAATCTTCCTGCTTGCAGGCAAAAACCACAGCCTTGGCAAAAGGAAGAGAAAGAATATGGGGGGGGGTAGTGAAAGATGCCCTTGTTGGCCCATAAGTTTTCTTTTATTTTAATATAATCCTAAATCCTATGATCGATGTCATTCTGGGGGCCCTGGACACCAACATGAACATATGCAAAGGCTGGGACAGAGCATCAGACTGGGAATTGTGGAATAGCTCCAAAATGTTTGACTTTTGGAATAATGCCCTTGGATGCTGGCGTTTCTCAAGATTTCATTCTGGAAGCGGGAAATGTCTGGGAGTTTTGCCTCTCACCCCAACGGCAGCTGCCAGTGACTGGTGGGAAAGTACCAAAGCCTAGTGGCTTTGCCTCAAGGCTTGGGGATAATTTTTGGTCCAGAGATGGCCGTGGGTTGAGGCTGAATTTAGAACTTCACCTGTAACTGTCCCTTGGTTACCTTCTTTCTCTTCCCTTTGTTAATGTCCCCACTTCCTTCCTGGTTGCTCCTGGACTCCTTCCTTACAGAATCACTTGTATTTGAATCCTTGGTTCAGGCTCAGCCTCTGAGTAACTAGATGTGTAAGAGATTCTATTGACCCACCCTGATGAAGGAAGGAAAGAAGAAGAGGGAAGGAGGGAAGGAGGAAAGAGGGAGGCCAGCTCCGCTATTACCAGCTGATTAATCTTGCATGTGACTTCTCTGCTTGAATCTCAATTTCGTCTCGGGAAAGACTATAGTTAAGTAGTTAAGTAGTTAACTACTTTTAGTTAAGCAGTTAAGTAAGGCAGTGCTTTTGAGAGGACCAGATCAGCTCATTCAAGCACACCCTGGCTTTTCAAGAGGAGTTCATAAAAAAACCTGTCTCCTCTAGTGCAAATTGATCCCAGAATTCCCCCCTCTGTTCCAAAGAGAAGTGTTTACCTGCATCTTCTTCCTTCCGCAACTATTAACTGAAGTATAAACTGAAGTAGACAGAAATGGTATCATCTTAGTTCAATAGATTTTAAATTCTCAGGGGCACAAAAATCACTTGGGGTCTTGGTTGAAAAGATAGATTTCCAGATTCCCCCAAGAGATCCCAGTTCAGTGGGTATGGAATGGTTCCAGAAGTCTACATTGGGGCGCCTGGGTGGCTCAGTCGTTAAAGCGTCTGCCTTCGGCTCAGGTCATGGTCCCGGGGTCCTGGGATCGAGCCCCGCATTGGGCTCCCTGCTCGGAGGGAAGCCTGCTTCTCCCTCTCCCGCTCCCCCTGCTTGTGTTCCCTCTCTTGCTGTGTCTCTCTGTCAAATAAATAGGTAAAATCTTTAGAAGAAAAAAAAAAAAAAGAAGTCTACATTTATAAAAGCTCTGTGAGCCGAAAGCCGGCGATCAACAGACCTTGTTTTCAGAGACGTTGCCCCAGTTCATAGATGAACTCTTCACCAGTGCAGTGCTTATGGTCTTTGATGCTCTACGACCTGTTTGCTGGTGTGCGTACTGTTTGCCACCCAGGTTGGACCCTCAGTGCCGTTCCCCAGACCCCAGCTGCTTACTTGAGCTCTCGAATGCCTCTTGGTCCACCTTGCCCCGTTGGGTTGACACTTTGCTCTGCACATTGATGAATTAATTCATGGGATGTCAAAGAGTGCTTGTCCATTTAGTGCAGAATGAATAGGACATGGTTGCTGGGATACGCTGACGTGGCCCTGGGCGATCAATCACAGCGAGCTGTGGGGCCCACCTGGCCCTGGAAGGTGACAGATCCATTACGGCTGATTCAGACCAAGAACGACAAGAAGCCAGAGCCCTTCCTCATCCGTAGTCCCTGTGGCGATGCCAGAGCTCAGCCTCTGACTTTGGCCATAAATGCCGTCCTCCTCTGGTCATCACGTTTGTATTTCCAGTCACTTGTGACTCATTCAGTGCATTGGCTCATTATGTTCGGAGCTAACTGCAGCTTGGTCAACAGTGCTTTCTGGGCCTATCCGAGAGCTCCCCTCAGCCCCCCACACCTCAAGTTCCCGAAGTTTCCAAAGCATAGTTCCATTCCCATCTTAACCATCTTGTTGGATGTAGGATGGGTATGGGAGGAAGATGCATTTATTGCTCACAAAACTTTCCTGTCTTCATGCTGCCTCTTGCAAAACACTGGAATCTAGTTCAGCCATTAGCAGACTTTTCTGTAAAGCGCCAGATTGTACGTATTTTTGGCTTCAGGGACCAACCAGAGGATGTTGGGGCAGTTACTCATCTCTGCCTTTGCAACATGAAAGCAGCCACAGACAACAAGCAAACACAAGTGGGTGTGGCTGTGTGCTAATAAAACTTTATTTGTAAAAATAGTGGTAGAGTGGGTTTGGTCCATGGGCAGTGGTTTATAATACCTGTTCTAGCCCGTGGTTATCCATTTTTATTCATTTTACAGATATTTGTTGGGCAGCCACAGGTGCCAGGCATAGTCCTGGGCACTGAGGATACAGCAGTGGGGCAAGACAGATACCATTCCCGCTTTCCCAGGGCCTTCAGCTTAACAGTGGGGAACAGACGATAAATAACTAATAATACAATTAAATGCTTACTGGCTATGGTTTACAGGTCCTCTGAAGGAGAAATGCATGGGAATGAGTGGGAGTCAGTAACAGGAGACATGGGGTTTAGGGAGGTGAAGGTGGAGAGATGAGGCACCAAGCAAGGAGTAATAGGGATGGTCTAAAGGCAAAAGGAACGTGGACATTGGGAGACTCAGGGTAACTGTCACCCAGAGGAGGACAGAGAGAAGTGTCACACCCAGAATTTGGTGCTTCTTGCCATGTATTTCATATGTCCCGCAGAAGCCATGGGACATCTCCGAAGTCTGTTTAAAAAGCAGAGGAGTGACAGGAGTAGGTTTAGGTTTCACGACAATTTACCTGGCCAGTTTGCAGAACAGAAAGGGGGACAGTAATAAATCCAAGATGAACTGGATAGAAAGTTCCTGCACTACTTTATCAATTCTGGTATAACACAAACTCTCACTTCCCCTCTTTTTTGCCAACCTCGCCCACAAAGCCAGGGGTTTGATAAAATGTCTATGCCCAGGGTGCCTGGATGGCTCAGTCGTTGAGCGTCTGCCTTCGGCTCAGGTCATGATCCCAGGGCCCTGGGATCAAGCCCTGTGTCGGGCTCCCTCCTCAATAGGGAGTCTGCTTCTCCCTCTCTGTTTCCCTGTGCCCTTCCCCTTGACTTGTGCTCGTGCACTGTCTGTCTCAAATAAATAAAACCTTAAAAAAAGAAATGTCCATGCTTGAGGTCACTCGCCATGAAGACACCACACTGGTGACAATTCTGTTCTTGGGAAAACAGTGTTTCATTTGTGCTGGGTACAGGGGTCCGCTGGGGAGGCCTGGGTTCTGAGGCTGGGGGGCAGCTGGGCTGGGGCCAGAAAGTGCAGAGCCTGTTAATAACAAGCGATGCAGACTCTAGAAGCCAGACTTCCATAGCCCTTCCCTCTTGCCACCATGAGGCTCTGCATTTCAAGGCCACCTGCACCTTCTGAAGCTTTGCTTATAGCCCATTCAAGTAATGGTCATTCTGCTGATCATTTTGAAGGTGCCGTAATGTTGCAGAGTGTCTGCATATTCTAAGACATTTAATACCTCTGCTTGGAACGCACGGATATGTAGATCATTAAGCAGAGCAGACCTTCTTGGGGAAAGGAGTACTAATTGCACTTTGCAAATGCCATTTTCATTTGCTATTTGGCAGGGGTGCCACAGTCACGGTCTTTCTATTTCTATTAACCACAAGGGCTGGGACAAAGTCATCCCGTCTTCCCTGGCAGCAGTGTGACTCTTTAGGCATTAAAGAGAGCCGTGAAGCCAGCCTCGGAGACTGTCCCGCAGTGATGGCACTTCCTGCTGCTTCCACCCTGGTGGAACACCCTCTCACTTCATAGCCAGGCTGATCCGTGTGGCCGGTAGCCCTGGGCAGAGGTGGTGATGCATTACTTCCAGCAGGAATTTCTATAAGACAACATAGCTTTCATCTTGGTACTGCTCTCTGCCTTGGATCTCTTGCTCAGGGAGAAACTGGCTTCTGGGGGGCAAGCGGCTTCACAGAGAGACCCGTGTGGCGAGGAACTGGACCCGTAGCCTCCGTCAACTGCTCAGGGGCAACCCCATGAGACATCTCCAGCGAGAGGCAGCCAGAGAAGCTGCACCCAGATTCTTGAGGCTCAGAATCGATGAGATACTAAATGTTTACTGTCTTCAGGTCTAAGTTTTAGGAGAACTTGTGACACAGCAATAGGTAACAAATACAGGAGATAGGAGTGTTAGATCTTTCAAACAGTTTGACCTTGTGTGAATGTCCATAACAAGTCTGGCAAAAAGGGCGCCATCTTCTGGAAGGGGGAGATTGAGGCACAACCTGGCTGAGAGTCAGAAGTCCTTACCGAGGCCACACACAAGTTTTGGGGCCTGGGGCAAGTCACGGTCCCTTTCTAGACCTTGTTTCCCTGGCTATAAAAGCAAGAAGTTGGATGAGATGATCTTAAGGATGCAGAGTCCCTTCCTTGATGCTTGGGTGTTTGGTGGTGGGCGCAACAAATACCGGTCACCCCATACGGGCTCCCACGCATATGCACGCACATACACTTAAAATGTGATGACATCAGCTAGCAATGAATAGGTATCGAACTATAGGTCAGGCATTGAATTGTACAGGAATTATCAATTAATATTGAAAACAACCAATAAAAGTAGGTGCCTCTACAATGATCATTTATTAGATCAAGAAATTCAGGCTCAGAAAGCTTCATTTTGAGCAGACATTGTATTGGGTTTTTTACTGCTGCATAACACATTATCACAAATTTCATGGTTTAAAACAATGCACATTAAACAAAAAGATGTATTTATTTACTTATTTGAGAGAGAGTGAAAGAGTGTGCACGAGTCGGGGTAGGGGCAGAGGGAGAGGGAGAGAGAATCTCAAGCAGATTCCATGCTGAGTGTGGAGCCTGATGTGGCGGGGCTCGATCTCATGACCCTGAGATCCTGACCTGAGCCTAAACCAAGAGTCGGACACTTAACCGACTGCACTGCCCAGGTGCCCCTAAAACAATGCACGTTTTTAATCTCACAGTTTCTGTGAGTCAGGAATCTGCGCCTGGCTTAGCTGGGTTCTCTGCTCAGGGTTTCAGAAGTTTGTCATCGAAGTGTCGATCAGGGCTGCACTCTTATCTGTGACTCAGGGTCCTAATCCAATCTCCCCCAAGAGTTTGAAAGAATCTAGTTCCTTGCAGTTGTAGGGCTGAGGCCCCCCAGATTCCAGAGGCACCACCTCTCTGTAAGCAGTTCACAACATGGCTCTTTGATTCTTCAAGGCCAGCAAGAGAAGGCCTCTCTCTACAGAAAGGGTCCAGTCTCTTTTAAAAAATTCCCTCACCTGATTAGGTGAGGCTCACCAGGACACCCAGGCTTTTGCTTACCTCAAAGTCAACTGACTTAGAATCTTCACTGAATCTTCAAAATCCCCCTCACCTTTGCCATATAATGTAACCTAATCATGGGAGTGAGACCCCACTGTAGTCACAATTCTCTACCCGAGAATTCTGCCTACCGCAGACACAGAGGTAGGAGATGGTGAAATTGGAATTCAGATTCAGGTCTGTTTGATTTCAGTGCTCATGTTTTGAACCACTGGCCATAAATCCTTGACTGAGAATGCACTGAAGACAATAATTATGGCCTCTGTCTCGGTAATCCCCAGGGCTTAGCACTTAATAATGGCTCCAATATTTATCAAAGCCCTGATCAGGATGCTATTGATTGCCAGTGACAGAAATCTAACACAAGCTAGCTGAAGAACGCTAGAGAGCTCGACCGTCTGCTGGGAAGTCTGGGGCTGGTACAAGGGCTTACACGATATTCTCCGGGGCCCTGTTTTTCTCATTCAGGGTTCTGTGGCTGTATTTTCAGGCAGCCCCCACTCCTGTGGTGGTAAAAAGGGCCACTGGCAGCTATAGTCTTACATTCTCTTGGTTCCAAATCTAAAAGGAAAGAAGAACTCCCAGCCTGCCTCCCAGTACCTACATATCAAAATTTAAGGAAGACTCTAATTGACCCAAGTTATGGCCTTTCTGGATCCAAACCCTATCTGGACGAAGGAGTCCTCTGATTGGTCAGCCTGAGTCACATGACTGCCATTTAGTTGGGGAAAGGCAGGGAAGGACGCCGTGATTAGCAGCTTCCCCAGGGCAATGTGGGATATCGGAAGTGTGGGTCCTGAAAGAAGATCTGGGCACTGTGGCAAAGGGAGGGAGTCATGTTGGGCTGATCAGAGCACTGTATATGGGGGCGCCTGGGTGGCTCAGTTGGTTAGGCGACTGCCTTCGGCTCGGGTCGTGATCCTGGAGTCCCGGGATCGAGTCCCACATCGGGCTCCCTGCTCGGCAGGGAGTCTGCTTCTCCCTCTGACCCTCACCCCTCTCATGCTGTCTCTATCTCATTCTCTCTCAGGTGAATAAATGAAATCTTTAGGGAAAAAAAAAAAAAAAGAACACTGTATATGAAGCCGAAAGACAAAGTTCTTCAACCCTCCACACTGGGCAGAATGGTTGTGTAAATCACTTTGAGTGTATGTGGAGGCTTACTTTCCAATCATACAGAACTGAGAAAGTTAATACAAATTCTTCATGCCGTCCTTGAATTCTCAAGCAGCCAAATTACCGATATGGGGGTGGGGACTAGAGTCAGTGCATCGATGAACAAATGATGCCCTTTTCCAGGGCTAAGTATTTCAGAAACTTTGGAGGTGAGTTCACTGCTGGGGTTTAGAATCATGAAACTTATCTTAGCCTGGGGAACTTTCTCCATGGTATTCTAGATTTTTAAACGAGCTTAACTCTGGGCGAGTCACATTAGCACACATTTTCTGTGTTATGGTTGCTTAACCCCAAGGAGCTAATACAACTTGATAGTATGGTTTGGTAAAGGTGGAAGATATCCTTAGGATGGGTCTAACCTTTATTTTATGAGGATTCCAATAAACTAATGGAGGAGTCCATCCTGCAGGCTGCTGGCTGGTCAGGATACTAAATCCTCTCTTCACCAGGAGAGTATTCCTTCTGGAAAGTATCCTCCTTAATTTCTGAGAAGCATCTCATTTCTATCTGTGTCTCTCTCTGTGTGTCTTTATTTCCATTTTATATAGATCATGTGGATATTTGATCACTTTTCTCTTAAAAGCTTTTAACCTCATTTTGGCTGTTTTTTTTTTTTTAAAGGCCTTTCATTTGGGAACCTCTCTAGGGAAGGGACTCAAGCTCCTCCAAAATATTGCCTGAAAATGATTCAGCAGTTGTGACAGTCAGAGATCTTTCCATCTTTTGCTTCCATAGGGAGAGGGAAGTGGAATCATGGCCAACTTTCTATGAAATTTAATTTTCCAAAGTGGTAACTCCATCTTGCAGCTATGCATGGAGAAAATATGCAATGTGAAATGCTAAGGTATTATAAGGACAGCTAAGGGCTTACCTCTCCCTTGTTAATCACCCAGAGCTCTCTGCTTGCCTTTATTTTCTGCTATGCACACTGTCCCAATCCTACCTGGCCGGCCTAAGTGCAGGAATTGAGCATGGGTGGAAAAAAGTCAAATATGCAATTAAAATAGGAAGACACAGAAGAATGGGCTGCCTCTTGTTAACAGGTGGGTCCAGGGGGTTTGATTGAGTAATGAAGGCTTTTTCATATTCCCTGGGATAGTGGTGGACAGCCGTTAAGTTGTTCCCCAGTGATCCTCCCTTCCTTTGAGTATGTACTCGACCTTGTGACTCATCAGTGGAATAGGGCAGACATGAGGGATGTTACTGCTAAGAACAGGTTACATGCAGACTGACTTCCATTTTGTACTCTTTCATAGTCTGTCACTTGTCCACTGGGATGGAGGCAGGCACTGGGAGCTGCCAGGCTGCGAGCTGCCCTGTGGAGAGGGCCAGGTAGCTAGGAACCGTGGGTGGGCCTGGCTAACAGCCAACAAGAAGCTTATGGCCTCAGTCCAACAGTCCATTAACAGACCAAATCCTGACAACAACCATGTTAAGAGAGTTGGGAAGTGGATCCTCCCTTGGTTGAGCCTTCAGATGAGATTGCAGCCCAACCCAACATGTTGATTGAAAAGCCTTGTGACACATCTTGAGGCAGACATCTTGTGATTGAAGCCTTGTGAGACATCTCGAGGCAGAGGCACCCAGGTAAAGTGAACTCGGATTCCTGACCGACAGAGATGGAGAAAACAAACAATGGTTGTTTTAAACCACAAAATTTTGGGATAATTTATTATGCAGATGCAGGTAACATCTCCCCCCTACCCTTCTATCACCTAACTATCTACGTATCTCTCCATCCATCCATCCTACCTATCCATCTTTCTTTTCTTTTTTCTTTTCTTTCTTTCTTTTCTTTTTTCTTTCTTTTTCTTTCTTCTTTCTTCTTCCTTCCTTCCTTCCTTCCCACCCATCCACTCTGTCTGTATCTATCCATCCATCCACCCAGCCACCCACCCACTCATCCATTCTGTCTGTCCATCTGTCTGTCTGTTTCTATCTATCCATCCATTCTGTATCTATCTATCTATCTATCTATCTATCTATCTATCTATCTATCTATATCTATCCATCCATCCATCATCTCCCTATAGAGGGGGGCAGAAAGGGGAAGCATCTCTGCCTGACAAGAACATATATATTCTTCCCATTTTACAGAATACATATATACCTTCTCTTTTACAGACACTGAGGCTCAGAGATCTGAGTAACTTGCTCCCTATCACACAGCAAGCAGGGCTATTCTTGGCCGGGATTCTATTGCCCTACAACTTATTTGCACACTGTTCTGTGCCTGCATTATGTGTCCTTGTTGAATCCTCATCTCATTCCTGTGAAGTAGATTTTTTATCCTCCATTTAAAAGTGAGAAAACTGGAGATAAGAGAGGTCTGGTACCCTTCCTCAGGCCACACAGTTAGTAAATAGAGTAGCAAGGATTCACCGTCTTTTTTTTTTCTTTCTTTTTTTTTTAAGAGGGAGGCTGTTGTGTCAGTTTTAATGCTTTTTCCATAAAGAGACTGCCTCAGCATTTCTTTTTGGTGCTTTCTCACTCTCTGCTTTTCATGCTGTAAGTCAGAATTGGGAAACACAGAAATCTTTTATTTTAGAAAATGAAATGAGGAGACTCAGTGTCTTCAATCACAATCCACATCTTCTCTCCTAATGAAAAGTGAAACTAGCATTTGAGCACTTCCTGTGTGCTAAGTACTATTGTTATCCCCAATTTACAGATAAGAAAACTGAGGTTCAGAAGTGTATTTATTTCTGGGTGCCTGAGTAGATCAGTTGGTTAAGCATCTGTCTTCAGCTCAGGTTGTGATCCTGGGGTCCTGGGATAGAGCCTTATGTCGGGCTCCCTTCTCAGTGGGGAGTCTGCTTGCCCTCTCCCACTGCCCCTCCCCCTGTTCGTGCTCTCTCGCTCCCTCGAAATAAATATAAAATAAAATCTTCTTTAAAAAGTGTATTTATTTCATGTCATATAGCCAGTAAGTGGCAGTCAGAACTAAGCCAGACCCTGGAGCTGCCATGCCATGTACCTCTTCCTCCCCACCAACCCCCTCCTGAGCATCCTGTCCCAGTGCCCAAATATGGGTGTGACTCTTAAGGAGGGTTCTGTGTCAGGACTCTCATTATTTACCCCTGTTCCCTCAGGATGGATAAACATGTAGTATCTGCCAGACATCTGTGTTCAGGCAGGGACTATGTAGCACATCACTGATGAGAATATCTATGAAGAATAATCACCTGGTACAGTGTGACCCCTCATAAAGACTATCATTCTATGAAGAGGGACTTGTAAGAGGAATTCCAGGGATATTTCTCAGACAGAAACAAATTGATAACTACAATACATACGAGATCCCTGAAGGCAACCCAGACCCAATTACAGTTGACTAGACATGTATGAACATGACATCCCTAATGAATTCATTTCCCAAACCCAATATACATTGGACGCGAGGTACCTACTATGTATGGATCATGGTTGGATACGAGGCTGGAGTACGGACTGTGAGTTCCACCCTTTGCGTGGTCAGAGGGTATTGGGCAGCAGAGGCATATATCAGCAATTTAACACAACACACTTAAAAATATATGTAAGCCAGAGCTATAAATTTAAGTGTATGGAGACTAAATCCTGCTCTCAAGCCCACTCTCCTTCTGGTTTTCCCCATGTCGGTAATTGGAACACTGTCTACTCTGTTGCTGTAAATGGATGTTCAAGAGATTCTTGTTTGAACTTGAGTTGGTCCATTTTCCTATTTTTAGGCTCTCTGGTTTCCCTGAATGGGACCATGGCTTGCAGGTGATGATGTGCATAGGGGTATGGTGAATTCCTGATCCAAGCAGTGGTAGTAGTGAATGCCACCTCTTCTTACTGGTCCTGATACATCAACTTCTGGAAAGAGCCTTAGTTGTGGGGTCTTTTAAGAAAGGGAGAAATCTTGGGCCTGATAAGAAAAAATAGAAAGATGGGTGTGGACACTTCTAAAAGTAACTATTTTTTTAATTCATTTATTTAATGCTTTATTTTAGATGACCAGCTCATGGTTCTTTACCAAAGATTCTGTAGAGATTTGCTTTCTTGGGAAGAGCCACTCATTGAATTGGGCCTGGGGAGTACGTGTCACTGTGATACATGTTATACTAGACATACTTCTAGATCTTCAACTCTCCTCCAGTTCTAAAATGTTATGAGCTCATGACTGTCCCTAGGGTCTCCTCATCATCCCCAAGAAATCTGTTTTCAGTCTTGCTTGTAGATTGCTTTGGTAGAGACCATGTCAGGCTTTTTCCTTACAGATGGCTTGACCCTCAAAATCATTTTGGAAAGTTTCCCATGGTGCAGAAGGACATCGGATACAAGGGTTCTGAGTTCTTTCTTTGGAGAAAGTACCATTTCATGTTTTTGTTTTTGTAATTTAATAGCCCGAACTCAGTCTCTCTACTCAGGAGAAAACAAGGAAACAAGGAAAAGAGACTAGAAGCCAGAACTAAAATCTGAGAATGGGGGTTTAAGAATACAAGGAGCCTTCAATCCATGTTTCCATGCAAAATAGGGAATTTAAAATTTGCTCTGTTCACCACCGCTCGGCATTGCTGTTAAGGTTGGATGAGATGCAACTCAAATAGGTTCATCCAAATCATTCCAACAAACATTTATTGATTGAGTGATGGGTCCCAGGCATGAGTTGTACATCGGAAACCATTTTCGATGGAGGAAAATATTGAAGAAATATAGGAATCATACTAATGGCTCATAAAATAATGTGAAGGTGGCTGAGGAAATGCCAACCGATCGGCAAATTAGTCAGAGTGCAATTTACAAAGTCGTCTCTTGTTCTCCTGGGGTCACTTCACACTGGGATGTATGATCATTAAATATGACCCTCCAAGGCACTCTGTCTAGAGTAGGGGAAATTACTCAATTTTCAGACAAGATTTTAAACAAGGGCCAAACTGTTTTATCTACTTGGATTTGGGTCACTAATTATACCCAGTGATCTTCCAGTAATGAATCTAACAACGACCTCATAAATTGTGCGGTGACAATGAGTTTCCTTTCCATCCTTTGTCATCATAAAGTGAGACTGATGCCTTTTCCAATTAGTTATGACAATTATATGTCTATCAAAGGCCTGAGACAAAGGGGGAGGATCGGTGCTGTGCTGTGAGGGAGGGACTTGGATTAGAGTCTCTCTCGTGCCTGTGTTGTGTGTCCCTAAACCTGCCCTCCTCCCTCTCTGATCCTGATTCCTCCTTGGAAAAAGCATGATGCTGCTTTAGATAGTTTCTGAAGTCTTTTCTAATTCCCCGGTCCTAGGATTCTCAGTAAAATTCTGCGTTTCCCCCAGTGGAAGATTATTGTGTATAGTGTGCCAAAGTAAGGTGGTCTATTTGAACTGCATCTCATTTATGGTCATAAGAAACCAAAAAACAGGTTTAAATAATAGCATGGGGTATTTGGGATAGGGAAGAAAGGCTTAATGGTTATTGCAGGGAGGATAAGCCATTGAAGACCTTCCCAAAGATGTGGCGTGATTTTTATTAGTCGAGATCGTTAAAGGGAAGCTAGAAGGTTTTTTTAATTATATATTTGGCTAAGTGCATGTTATGAACTGTATGTTTATGTTCCTGCAAAATTCATATGCTGAAATCCTAACCATCAATGTGATGGTATTAGCAGGTGGGGCCGTTGGGAGCTGGTTAGGTCATGAGGATGGCCATGACAGGATGCCTGCCCTTATAAGAAGAGACAGGAGAGCTTGCTTCCTCTCTCAGCTCTCCACCATGTGAACTTACAGCAGAGGACAGCTATCTGCAAACCAGGCAGTAGGTCCTCACCAGACCCTAGGTCTGCTAGCACCTTGCGAGAAATACGTTTATGTTGTTCCAGTCTATGGCATTTTTGTTACAACAGCCTGAAATGACTAACACAGTGCATTTGTTTCTAGGAGGAAATCCGTGATGTTGCATAGAACAGGATGTGGACATATTGCAGTGGGGCCAGCCAGCCCAAGGAGCGTTAAACTGGTTCATATGTCAGGTGAGTTGCATTTGAGAACCAGACCCTGTTCTGTAAGTGCAGGGATGGTGGTTTTGGCAGAAGCCCTGCATGCAGGGAAGGCAGATTTGTATCCAGGGTACGTGTCTCCACCATCCACACAAGCAGCTCTGTGAAGTACAATCTCAGGGACCCCCTACACTGTAAGGCTACCTTGGGGGAGCCCTTCCACCGCAGAGAAGCTTCTGGTTCTCTGCTCTTTTGAGAGTGGCTGTCTCATTTCAGAAGTCAGACAGCCAGTTCTCAAATATCAGGCACCTCTGATAAGAGGGAGGAAAGAAGGGAAAAGGCAGAGGAGAACGGAGAGAGGTGATAATTCAATTGATAATGAAACACACACACACACACATTATCCCAGAGAAGAATCTCTTTTTAGAACCTTATTGTGACTTTTCAGAGGGTTTCCTTATAGCCCATAAGACCATGAATTGAAAACTTAAAGTTCGGTAGCTTTTCCAGTAATTCCCTAAGAGCAGTTTGATTCAATGCATATGTACATAACACCTCCTATATGTCTGACATTGGGGTTATATAGATGAACAGGACAGGACAGATGATTTTTTTTTTTTAAAGATTTTATTCACTTATTTGACAGAGAATGAGATAGAGAGAGCATGAGAAGGGGGAGGGTCAGAGGGAGAAGCAGACTCCCTGCTGAGCAGGGAGCCCGATGCGGGACTCGATCCCGGGACTCCAGGATCATGACCTGAGCCGAAGGCAGTCGCTTAACCAACTGAGCCACCCAGGCGCCCCAGATGATTATAATCCAGTAGTGCGAACAGATGTATAAGTGACTAATTAACACTAATTAACACTGTGTAATATTTGTACAAATAAGGTTTATAAGGTAATGAGTGGTAATAGTGATTAACTCTGCCAATGCTGTAGCAGGGGGGAAATCAAGCAGAGGTGACATCTGAGTGGGTGTCAGAGGGTGAATAGAAGTTTTTGTATCAATCAAGGCTGCTGGAGGGTACATTTTAATTTTTTTTTATCTAACTTTTTTTTATCCTGTGATCCTGAAATGTATTTAGGGATTTTCCTCAATGACATAAATATTTGCATGAGCATGCAAATGGTTGTCTGAAGATGTTCTTTGCAGTGTTGTTTATAATGAGAACTTAGAAGCAACCTAAGATGGCCAGGAATGGGGTAGGGATTTGTAGAAATTCCAGTGTGTATATAAATCGAATGCCTATGTTAAAATGATGTAGATCTATATTGATTGCAATAGAAAGATCTCTGCTAAATTTTTGGCTGAAAAACAACAATAACACTGTGCTGGCCATGCCTATAACATTCAGGGCATTTCTTTAATGTTTTCTAGCATTAACAGAGGTGATTTCTGTATCTGGGTAGTGTTTCAGGCTTTCCAAAGGCTCCTGAATTCCTGAAAGCAAAGGGCTGGTGTCCAGCACACGTTTGGGAAATTTAACATAAAAGGATGGAAAATAGGTTGCAAGAAAATGGATACACTCGGGAAGCAATGAACTGGTTTGGGTTCTTTGAGAGGCCTGGAGCTGCCCCTACTTGTAGCTGGAGAAAACACAGCCTTGGTTGGCTCAGCACTTAATCCCAGATGAAGTCCTTCAAAGTGGAAAATTTCACTGTGATTTATTTTTTTCCAGATGTAAATATATAGCAATAATGCAGTTATAAAACTGGCATTGTATTAAACCATAAATTATATTTGACACATAATAATGTTGAATTACTATGGAAGTCCATCAACGTACAGTGGCATTGCCAACACACAGGCCATTGCTGCCTGCACCAGCCCTGTTGCTTGCTCTGCAATGAATAAAGTTCTGGGGAATCTTTGCCGTTAGGGTCAAAATGGAATAAACTCGTGGAGAAGGGCTGTTGGAGTCTAGCTTGGGCCGAGGGCCCTGGAACACAAGGATGCATTTCTTTGCTGATTTATTCCTTCAAGCACATCTTTACTGAAGACCTAATTGTGCAGCGCTAGGCTCTGATGCGGGATAGGACAGACATGGGAGGCCTCTGCCCTCAAGCAGGAAGCACAGGGATGTGAGTCTTAAATGCACAACTCATCACTTGATTACGGTGAATTCATGTAGCAATTCCTTGGAGATTTGCTCTATTCTTACTGGTACTGTCAAGGTCAATGGTAAAGTGGGGTGATGGGGCCAGTCTAGATGGCATGGGGGGAATTTACCAGCATGGCTGAACTAGCATTCAAACAGAGGGACTTTGTCTACATGGCGGCACACAGGGTCAGGTCCAAGATTTTGAAGTGGCCAACAGACTGAAGGGGTCATAGTCAGCCTAGTTAGGAGTAACTTCCAGACCAAGGATTCAAAACTAGTTCATAGCAGGCATACTTGTTTGTTTGTTTGTTTGAATTGCTGATTCCCCATTGCCAAGACCAATGCTTTGCCTAGGGAACATTCAATAGTTATTGAAAGCATGAGTGAACACCATGAGAGTGTTCAGTATTGTTACTATTCTAGTAATTATCATAATGAGGGTCACCGTGGATGGTGGGGATATGGGGACAAGTCACCCAGAGTCCTGTTTATGTAAGATTCTTACCTAGACCCTCAGGCGAAGGGGTTCAGGGAAATTTGGAGCTGACCTCCAAATTGCCTAGGGGTCTAATTAATAGCACTCTTAGAAAGAGAACCAAAGACACCCACAGTCCAGGGGATGGCTAGGAGTAAATGGACGGGCATTCCCTCGGGGGTGGGAGGGTAGCAAAGCAAGTTTGATACCATGTGTGGTCAACAGAGGGGCGGGAGGGGGGCATTTTTAAGGGTTTTAGTTTTCAGGGGTAAAAATTTCATCTTCTTCTGAGAAAGAAAGCTATGACATAGAAGGTCCCAGGCTGCCCTTTGGAGGAGAGTAGAAATAGAAATAATTTGAGAGGACACTCTTGTCTTTGACCATTTCTTCAGAAGTGGAATGTTGAAATGGTAGCTAAGAAATATGGAGTATTGGGGCGCCTGGGTGGCTCAGTTGGTTAAGCGACTGCCTTCGGCTCAGGTCATGATCCTGGAGTCCCGGGATCGAGTCCCGCATCGGGCTCCCTGCTCGGCGGGGAGTCTGCTTCTCCCTCTGACCCTCCTCCCTCTCATGCTCTCTGTCTCTCATTCTCTCTCTCTCTCAAATAAATAAATAAAATCTTAAAAAAAAAAA
>NC_138373.1:29546689-29562584 GCF_054177405.1 Leptonychotes weddellii
GGTGGTGGCTGGTGGGGGAGGGGTATTTAAGGAAAGCTCCCAAAAGGAGGTGATGGATGGAAGGGCAGGGTTGAACAGATGCTGGTTTATGAGGGGGTAGGAATGCTTTGTGCAGAGAGGTTACTTTTATGAGAAAAGGGGGAGTGGGCAAGAACCAGTGTGGTTTGTGGGAGAGATGATAAACAGTTGGTGTTGCTGAGAATACAAGAGAAGAGATGAGGCTGGGAAGAACAACTGGGGATATGGTGGGTTTGGATTCCAAGGGGTTGACCACCATGCTCAGGAGTTTGGCTTTTCTCATTAGGGCAATGGGGAGCCACTGATGGTCTTAGGCAGGATTGCTGTGATATCCTATTTGGATTTTGGAATTATGCCTCTTGCTGCTGTATGGGAATCAGGTCCAAGAGGGAGAGATGGAGGTTAGAGGCGAAGTCACGAGAAACCAACCAGAGAGATAATGAGAGCTGTGCCAGCCAAAAGGTCTCTCCATCGCTGGCTCCCCAAAGAGAGTGGGAAACAGGGTGACATTAGAGTGATGGTGGACGGAAGGATGAAGTCTCAGCCCTCGGTTCCATAGGAGCAACAACTAGGTGCTGAAGAACAGGGAAAATATTTATCTGCCTTGTCTCCTTCGTGGTACTTTTGTGCCGCGGGAAGTGTGAAGTCAATAAGTGGGAGGTATGATTTATTTCATCTGGTGCTCCTCAAACCAAGGGTGGTCAGGGCAGCTCTGCAGACCACAAGCTGGCTAGGGGAGATGAGAAAACCAACCCCAATTTGGGAGGCAGGCCATTCCTAATTGAACTGTTGAGGGAATTTTGATAAATGACCGTGCCAAAGCAGTGAAATTAATAAATCATGCTCGAGGCTGGAAGACTGTTTCCTGAGGGACGACAACAGTGCTCCCATCCCGTTGATGCTGGTGGTTTGGAAGATGGCTGGGGTGCGGGCAGGAAACTCATGCTCTTTCCCCGCTCTGCAGCTGGGCTGGAGGAGAGAGAACCCTCCTTAGCATGGTACCCATCTGTTCTTTGAAAACGCAGAATGAAGTCGTGTTCCGTGAGCAAGGGGGAAGCACCAAGCTTGAACTGAAGGTTTAGGATGCCTTTCTCAGGCTCCGCACTGGCTGGCTGGATGCTGATAGAGAAGGCAGCAGCCAGCATGGCTCTCAAATGAAACTTGGGGGAGAAATGGGGGCAAGGCACTTTGCCATCTGCGATGACCTCTTTTTCTGGGCTCTGACGTGGTGCACCATGTGGTACCAAGACAAAGCATTTGCAAAGAGAAGAAAAATCAGGTCCAATGTGGCAGTTGACCTCCCGTGGCATGTAAGGATCATTTCCAACTTCGTGACTTTAGCATCTGTCTTTTTTGTGAAGAATAGAATGAGGTGTCTGGGAAAAGGAAGTAGAATGTATCCTCATAAGGTTGGCATTCCCATCCCCATTTGACAAATGAGCAAACAGGCTGTGATACTGTGATCTATAAGAAGAAGTATGTATTTGGTCTTCATCCTAAATGCCGACTCTTTCTGGCACAGAGCTCCTAAAACTCTTGGAATTCCTCAAGGGATGAGAGAGAGAAAGGTATCTCTTGTTATGTGACTGAGGTGACTTTTGGGTTGCACCTAAGGATGGGGGCTGGTTTCCAGGGAAACAATCACATCATTAGAGGCTTGTAACTGTCAGTCCCACCCCTCAACCTCTGGGGAGGGGAAAAGGGCTGGACGTTGAGTTCAGTTGCTAATGGCCAGTGGTTTAATCAGTCATGCCTATGTAATGAAGCCTCCCTAAATTGCCAAAAAGATGGGGTTCAGAGAGCTTCAGGGTTGGTGAACACATGGGGAACAGGGCTAGAGTGGCTTAGTATGAGAAAGCATGGGAAGCTCTGCACCCTTCTCCATACCTTGCCCTGCACATCTCGCCATCGGGCTGTTCCTGAGTTATAGGCTTTGTAATAAACTGCTAATCTAGTAAGTAAAAAGTTTCTCGGAGTCCTGTGAGCTGCTCTAGCAAATTCATCAAACCCAAGGAGGGGGATTGTTGGAATCTCCAATCTACAGCTAGTCAGTCCAAAGCACAGGTGGCCACCCAGCCTTGTGACCGGCATCTGAAGCATGGGGCAGGGGGCAGTCATGTCTGAGCCCTTCACCTGTGGGATCTGATGGTGCCCCCAGGTAGATGGTGTCAGAATTAAGTGGAATTGCAGGACACCCAGTTGGTGTCTGCGAACTGCTTGGTGGCGAGGTGGGAAATCTCCTGACACACATTGCAGTTGGTCCCAGAATCTCAGTTGGTGATCAGAGGTGGCATCAGAGTTAGGATTTTAGAGGCCAAGAGAAGTTAGTTAACTTGCCCCATAGGGACGTGAGATGTTGATAAGGCCTAGGGGGTGATAAGCTCAGGCGCTTTAGCATTGGTATAGGGCTTTGGAAGGCCAGTGGTGTTCTGTATGGCTCTTACCAGTCACCCTGCCGAGCTAACCACCTCTTTCACAAACAGGAACATTCTTGTCCATCACTTTCTGGCAACACCATCAAGATGCCAGGGCAAAGCAAACTCTGAAAGGAGGTTTTTTGTTTTTGTTTTTTTTAACTTAAAAAAATTAATAAGCACTATGTTTACTTGGAAAATTCCCCAGGTGAAAATTTCTGGTTTGGGGCAGAAAAGGCTTGTGAGTAGGAAGACCTGCCGGTCATGTAAAGGAAGGATTTCTGTTTGCGCAGAAACAAGACAGGAGGAGGGAGAAGGGTGGGGACAGTGAGGAGGGTGTGCTTAGCACCATTATCAGAAGTGATAACACGCCTTCCCTGCGCACCCCTGTGTCCTCTGTAACTCACACCAGGAGCCAGCGTGAGAAGCTGGTAGTGTGCCCCAGAGGGGAACCATGCTTGTGCGGGATGGATGCAGGCTGGACGGCTTCTGGGTCTTCAAGACTGGGTGTGGGAGAAGCAGACAGAAGCATGGAGCATGGTTTCTGGAACTCTCAGAACTTGAAGGGGAGATATTTGATATCTCATAGTATTGGGGATCCATCCAAATTTAAACTAGTCCCTGAGGGGGCAGAGAAACTCCAGCCTACGTTCAGCTTATATGAATTATTAAGTCCATTGTTATTTTGAACCATGGTAGGAAGGTAAATTACGTATAATGAGGGCTCTGACCCGGGCTAGGAGTGGAGGTCAAGCTTTCTGATGACTGGATCTTTCGAGGAAATGCAGGGAATGAGTAAGAGTTGGGTGAGGTGGGGCAGGGCTGGGAGAGCGGGACCAACAGAGGAGACATAGGTAAAGCCCCGTGAGCTGGGAGGAGGGACAGCACAGTCCATTTTAGGGACCCTGAACATAAACACAGAAACATAAAACTTACCTTCAGCCCACACTCATCCCATTCTACAAATCAGGTTATATGTGAAGACAGATACATTTGTGTCCAAGCTGGGGGAGGACCTCTGCCACCAATTAGCTCCTCCGTGCTTAGGGATAACAGGCAGGTAATTTAGTGTAATGGTGTGGGCTACAGTCAGTGTACTTGTGTGTGTGTGTGTGTGTGTAATGACAAGTCTATGAATATATACGGGTATACCTCAGAGTTATGGCAGGTTTGGTTATAGATCACTGCAATAAAGTGAACAGTACAGTAGAGTGAGTCAAATGTATGCTTTTGGTTTCCCAGGACACCTAAAAGTTATGTTTACACTCTAGTCTATTAAGTGTGCAGCAGCATTATGTCTAAAAGAACAATGCACATACCTTGATTAAAAAATACTTCATTGCCTCAAAATGCTAACCGTCAGCTGAACTTTCAGCGAGTCATAATCGCCGTAACAGATATGATAATAATGAAAAAGTTTGAAATATCACGAGAATGACCAAAGTGTGACACAGAGACTCGAAGTGAGGAAATGCTGTTGGAAATATGGTGCTGATAGATGGTGCTCAATGCAGGGCCGCCACAGACCTTCAGTTTGTGAAAACAGTTATCTGTGAAGCACAATAAGAGCAGAGTGCAATAAAACGATGTGCACCTGTATTCATGACTTGGACTTCCAGAACTCTGGGCAGCCCTGGGAGGGAACAAATCTAGCAGATGACCTGTATCGATATATTGTCAGATTCCAGAACTGGTGAACAGTTTGGTTCAGAACTCTTTCCCTTGGGCAGGCATATTCAATTCTCAGATGGGCACTGGGAAAATCCCAATGTGTTGGTTACATCCATATCATACCTCACAAAGCGTTATTTTGTAAGATGCTTTTGCCAGCTCAGAGTGGTAGGTCATCAATGAATGCACATTAACATGTGCATTCATTCATCTACTCATTCGGCTAGTATTCTTGGAATGCCTCCTTCGTGCCCGGCATATCTTTAAGTCCTGGGATTGGAGTGCACATGACTCTAGATCCTTGTCCTTGCAGAGTTAACCATCTAGGTGGGGAAGGTAGATGATTAAAATGTGAACAAGCGAGTGAATTAGGTAACTGGGCAGGTGGTGGAATGGATGGTGTGGATGGTACAGTAGGTGATGGCGGGTGGGAGGCAGTGAAGACCTCTCTGGGGAGGCGACATTTGAGATGATATTTGAAAGTGGAGGGAGGGCTGGCCATGCCATGATAGGCAGTGCTGTTGTTCCAGCAAGAGTGGTTCCAGACAAGGGACAACATGGATGGGAAATCTCAGCGAGGCTGAGTGGCTCGCCCAAGGTCACACAGCTATGTAACGGGTCTGCTGGAGATTCTACATGAAGCCTCTGACTCCAAGTCAGGGGCTCCTTTCATATGCTATCCTCCCAATGCTTACTTCCCTGTGATCTCTGGCCAGATCTCGATGTGGTAGGATTATGTGTCACAGATGGTTGTCACCTTAGGTCATACAACTGATGGAGCATATAACGTTTCTTTCCTGACACAGTTACATTAATTCACAGAGAGGGAGAACAGCTTCCTTCCAGAAGGGAGAATGGCTTCTCAAGGTGCTCCGAGTTCCCTTTCCATTCTCAGAAAGTTTACTTTTATCCTTTTTTCTGTTCCTTCCCACCTAACTTTTCTGGAAGGTCTGGACACCTGTTGCGAGTATCTAAAGGAACAAAACTCCAGAACGTTCCAGGGTGTTCGCTAGGATATCGGATGATGCAAAGGCAAATTTCCCAAAGCACCTTAGTTTCACTGTCAGCAAACTTTTTCCATATAGGGCCAGATATCAGATATGTTCCCTCCTGTAATGGGAAAGTGGCTGCGGACGATTTGCAAATGAATGGGCGTGGCTGTGCGCTGATAAAGTCTTATTTACAAAACAGGAGGTGGGCTGGGGTTGGCCTGAGGTTTATGGTTCTATGGTTCACTGATGCTGGTTCTAAGCCACACAGCAACTTCATGGGACAGACGTGGGTGAGGAGACTGGGTCATTGGGACCCTGAGACATGAGCTAAGGATTTGGTAAACTCATACGCTGGAGAAGGGATTGAAGTCGAAGACTTCCTTGGGAGACCACGTGCCATTAACTTACTCCAACATGAGAAATGGATTAGCTGAATTCTAAAGTCCATTTCTGGCTACAGGACCTGTTAGCCCATTTCAGACTGAGGGCAGTTACTGAAACATTTCCCCAAATTCTTCCGCCAGCACGCATTGTCATGTCAGTGTTGGCTTGGCTCCAGCAAACTATGCCACATGTTTATCCATTTGCAGATGCTGCCGTGATTAGCAAATGCAAAGTCACTGAAACATTCGCAGAATTTACCATTGCTTTCTGCTGCTGCGCATTTTCTCAACATGCTAACAATGGAGGTACTGCTTCATGGGGTCTCCTCAGTTTTTAGTGTGAAAGAAGGAGCCTCACACTCAAAGTTGGGAACCCCGACATTGTACCTGGAGCCAAGGTAAAGCTGGGGTGGATCTCCAGCCCTGCCCTGTGTGGGCTCTGTGGCCTGTGGTCGAGGTGTGCACCCCCTTTAAACCTTTATCTTCTATCAGTGAAATGGGGATAATGATGAGTAGTTCCCAGTTTTATTTTTGGAATTAAATGGGAGAATAGAGACAAAGCAATTAACATAGTGCCTGACATATAGGAAGCACATATTAATGTTAGCTATTATTTTTGTGATGATGATGATTATTAATATTAATCATTTCACCACAGTAGCGGGAGTAATAGTAGGGATAGTAGTGGGAGTGGTAATAGAATTGGCAGTATGAAGAGCTACTCAGGATGGTGCGTGTAGCCGTGTGTCACAAGTGAATGTCCCCAAGAGTTGGTGACTCGAATGAGACACCACCAGTCTACTGTAGCTTTTTTAAAGACCATTTGCTCACAGACACCTGCACTCAGACCCCTAAGGTCATGAGATTTCTTTGACAATCCTTACTCATCATTCTGAAATCCGTGATTTGGAGAACTGTTGAATAGGATTCCACTTGGGTAGCACAGCTTTCAGAGAAGAAAGTCATCCGGGCACTGAGTTTCAAGCCAAAATGAATATATGACTTTATAGTCCAACATGGAGTTCAGGAGGGCATCTCAAAGCCTGACTGTTGATTTCTTGGGGATGCTAAGAAAATGGTATACAGATAGTGATAAATGAGCAACAGAGGACATCCAGCCTGTCAGAGCCCCTGGGCAGCTCTGTAGGGAGGTGTTTGGCTGTAGGGTTGGGGGGTGCCTCGGAGCCACTCCCTTAAAAACTGTCCGAGTGGGCTCTAGTCTTGGAAAATCCACCCCCACTTTGAGTTTTTTGTATCTGTTGAGCATGAAGGTCATGTGATTTTATTATATAGTTTAAATAAAATGTTTAATTGAACGGGGATTGGGGCGAGCAGGTGTATTTATATGTATATTACACCTCTGGAGTGCCTGGTATTTATTACATGTCTCTGTGCTAAGTCCTTCGTTTTACATAGTTTTATATATTCCTTGCAATAAACCTTTGAGCGGTATCCACACCCCACCATGCAGACCAGCAACTGATTGCGAGGCATTAAGCCACAGGATGTAACTGTCAGAGTTGCGGTTTGTCTGAGCCCAAGGCTGCCAACCTTCCCAGCATCCCTGTGTTTCTTAACAACTGAATTGATAAACACTTAATGCCAAATCCCTTGGATTTCCAGTAAAAATGCTGATGATCACACCCCACATTGTACTTACTGATTAAGAATCTCTACCAGGAATCTGAATTTTTAGTAAATTCCCCAGTAGATTCTTTTACGCACTAACATTTGAGAGTCACTACCTTGCACACTTTCTTATCTGTTAAGATATCTTCCACCCAGCAATCCAGCCCAGTGCTTATGCATCTGGGAACTGGCAGAGTTCTTTAGGATTTCAGTTACTGTTAATCTTCCTCCAACCACAGGACAGGTTTTCTTTTTCTCTACCCTGGAGGATTATTAATAATACTATATCATTGTCTCCATTACATAGCGTGACCAAGAATATTCCAAATATTCACAGTATACGGTGCTCTAGGATATATCTTATAAATCGTAAGAATATTACAAGTTGGAGATAACTTCAAAATAGTAGAAGGGTTCCTTAGGACTAGCTTGAAGCAAAACTGCTAAATCAATTGGATATTCAATTTGGGGGTTTACAGTCAGATGATTCCTTTAAAATACTATGCTTACAATTCAAGTGAGTTGCCGCTCGGGGACAGGGATGTCCTTTTTATATTTAATTTGATGGCCAGATAAACGAAGTTTTCCCCTTAATAAGTTAAATTGTGAAGCATGGATTGGAATAATAGAATCGCAGATGGTTGGAGCTTGATGGGGCCAAGGAACCAAAGATGAGAGTTGCTGGAAATCTATGAACAACACATCATTAGTCAGCTAAACACCATTTTATGTGTCTTAAATAAGACTCTGAAATCTGTTGCCTAAGCAGACAAAAGAGTGGGACCTCAACGAAAAATGACTTCAAAATGTATTTAAAATTTTTTCCTTTTAAATGCAAGCTGTTTACCACTCTGGAAAACAGTATAGAGGTTCCTCAGAAAGTTAAAAATAGAGCTACCCTATGACCCAGCAATTGCACTACTACGTATTTATCCCGAAGATACAAACATAGTGAGAAGAAGGGGCACATGCACCCCAATGTTCATAGCAGCACTGTCCACAATAGCCAAACTATGGAAAGAGCCCAGATGTCCATCGACAGATGAATGGAGAAAGAAGATGTGGTTCATATATACAATGGAATATTACTCAGCCATCAAAAATGAAATCTTGCCATTTGCAACGAAATGGATGGAACTAGAGGGTATCACACTAAGCAAAATAAGTCAATCAGAGAAAGACAATTACCATACAATCTCACTCATATGTGGAATTTAAGAAATAAAACAGAGGAGCATAGGGGAAGGGAGGGAAAAATAAAATAAGATGAAATGAGAGAGGGAGACAAACCATAAGGGGTTCTTAATCTCAGGAAACAAACTGAGGGTTGCTCAAGGGGAGAAGGGTCAGGGGATGGGGTAACTGGGTGACAGGAATTAAGGAGGGCTCGTGATGTAATGAGCATTGTGTGTTATATGCAACTGATGAATCACCGAACTCTACCTCTGAAACAAATAATGCAGTATATGTTAACTAATTGAATTTAAATAAAAAATTTAAAACTGAAAAAAACAATTTCCTTTTAGCTCTGCCTTTCTTTTCATCTTTCCCTCTTTGGGTGGTCTTGCGGAACCCTTAGTGTATTCTTCCCTGTCCTCTGTCTCTTACTATTTGTTAGGGATGAACTGTCAACCTCCAAATGCATACACCGAAGTTACAACCCTCGGTACCTTGGAATGTGACTGTATTTGCAGATAGCATCTTTACAGACGTAATTCAGTTAATATGTGGTGATTCCCATGGGTTTCCATCCAACATGACTGGTGTCCTGAGAAGGAGAGGAAATCTGGACAGATTGGTACAGGAGGAAGGTGATGTGAAGTCACAGGGAAAAGATGCATGCCTAGGAAAGAGGAAGAACCAACGCTGCCCACACCTCCGTCCCAGACTTCCAGCCTTGAGAAGTGTGAGACATTTATGTGGTTGAAGTTGCCAGGTGTCGATCTGGGGTATTTGTTACGGCAGCTGGAGCCGACTAATACCGTATCTCTCTGTATCGTCATCCTCTCTGGATCTCCACGGCTCTTGGTTTCTCTCCTTATTTCTTGGTATCACTGTGCATTTTTTTGTCTGTATTTTTGTTTCTCTGTGTCTTTTTCTGTGTCCCTGGCACCCACAATCTGATTGTCACATCCTCTCTGTCTCTCCCCACCCTCTCTCTCTTCCTTGGATGAAGCAGAATAGCCCATGTGGGATGTTTAGAACAGTGACTGTCATATAGAAATTACTCAGAAAAGCAAATTCCTCTCTGTTCCTTCTTTCCCTCTTTTTCTTCCCTTTTGTAATGTTTCCCTTCATTCCATTCTCTCCCACTCACCCCCTCACTGGACATAAAATAAAATTGGGATTTATTTTTCAGGGTTTATTGTCTTTCCTAAACAAAGTTTTATGGCCCCCAATTCTAATTTTAAAGCAACTCACCTGACTGCTTTACATTCTTCAAAGGGAGAGACAAGGGGTGAGTGAATGGAATTGCTTTTTGTAAGTGACCCTGGTTTGATTTGTTTGTTTCTTTTTTTGGGGGGGGTGGTAAAAATCTTTAGATCTGTTAATCTCCAATTGTCCCAGGCCTAGACTCACCCTGGTTAGTCTGGTTAACTATGCACATTTTTGCTCTCTCACTCCAAGGTTTGAGTCAGAACATCTGTGTTGGGGCCTGGAATGATAGAATTTAAAAGATTTCCAAGTAATTCTGATGCAGGGGCAATTCGGCATGCTCTGAGAATCGGAATCTTGGAAAATAAACTCTTGAGTCCCGTCTCACCCTCGTTCATTCTAAACAAAGACTAAAATGAAACCAAGCTTCATTTCAGGAAGAGGTTTTAAAATATTCCTTCTGGGGATCAGTTGTGAATTTTCTTTTTGAAATCTCTGTCTCTGACGCAGGCTGCCCAGAGCCTGTATTCAGCCGAGCAGAGAGCTGACATTCCTTTCCAGACAATTTAGGTAGGTGGAGAGGGAGAGCAGAACTTGAAGAATTAACAGTCATGGATTTACTTCTTTGGCACTTGTTTTGATTATTGAATTAAGGAAGTTCTGGCAGCTACAACCAGCTCACCAGATGTTGAAGAGCACATTTCAGGGAGAATGGAAAGGGATGTCAGAAGATGTGAGGATCATTCATTTAAAGAATAAACTGTCCGAATCAAGTTCTGTTTAGGCTGTCAGAACTGATTGAGAGAGTAATGAAACATCAAGAACAGAGGGGTGAGGAGACGTTGATAAAACCCAAACACATCGTGAAATATAAAAATCTCCTGATTTTTTTAAGTCAACACCCCCCGAGTGTCAGCTTATCAGTTTGTGGAAACCACAGACTTGTTGAGAGTAGTCCATTTTTCCTGCCGTTTGGGGCAGATGTGTCTGCTGCTCTTACGGAGGCCGTAAATGATGCTCTTGGGGGCTTATCTGTCACCATCGGGGCAAAGGGAGGACCACAGCACCCGAGAGTTCTTTGGGAGATGGTGATAGGAGGCAAGCACCCTGTCACTGGTGGAATCACTCAGTGTCACTCCAGAATAAGCCGGCATCTGCTTCTGTGAATCCTGAGCATCTGTTGTGCATCCCAAGCACACACATGCACACACACACACACACTGGGTGCACACACACACATCACAGATGCACATGGATGCACACCACCTGTCCCGCACACACATTCCTCCATTATAAATGGCCAACAAAATCACCCATGTGTCCACAACTGCATTCATGGAGAATACCATGCAGAGTGTGGATCAAATGCCTTTCCTAGCCCCTGGCCCAGCTTGCTGGGGACACCTGGAAGACTAGGGGGCCTATTTAGGGTCTAATGCTGGTGGGAGCTGATGGGTGGACCTTCCCCTGGAATTCTGGGAGTTATTCCATTTAAAAAATTACCTTGCATTAAAAAAGAACTACCCTATGATCCAGGAATCGCACTGCTGGGTATTTACCCCCCCAAATAGAAAACCCACGAATTCAAAAGGATATATGCACCCTTATGTTTACAGCAGCATTACTTACAAAAGCCAAACTATGGAAGCAGCCCAAGTACCCATCAATGGGTCAAAGGATAAAGAAGATGTGGTGTATCTATATATAATGGACTATTATTCAGCCATAAAAAGGAATGAAATCTTGCCATTTGCCATGACATGGATGGAAATAGAGAGTGTTATGCTGAGTGAAATAAGTCAATCAGAGAAAGACAAATACCATATGATCTCATTCAAAAGTAGAATTTAAGAAACAAACAAAACGGGGGAAAGAAAAGACAAACCAAGAAGGTCTTAACTCTAGAGAACAAACTAATGGTTACCAGAGGGGAGGTGGGTGAGGGTATGGGGTAAAGAGGGGATGGGGATTAAAGAGTATACTTGCCATGATGAAAAAAATAATAAAATGAAAAAAGTTGCTTTGCCAGTATAGTGTTTGCTTTGACATGCATTTCTTGGACCCACCATGCAGGACAAATTGGGGCACAATTCTACCCTGTTAGCCATGTTCTGCCTGGGTGGATTCACAGGCCCAGCCCACTTATTTTGTGGTGTGGAGACCAGGAAGCTTGTCTGGGGAACTTGGCAGGGACTTAGCAATCCTTGGCTGGCTGAAATTCCCCAATAACATCTGTGCTTCATTATGACCATGCTGGGGCTGTGTGTGCCTATTCTGGTATTCATATAATAAAATTATACAGTATCTGTATTCCTTCAATCAATGGTATGTTTTTGAGATTCATCTGTGTTGTTGTATATGTCAATAGCTTATTCACATATACATACATATGCATGATCTCAAAAATATATATCCCACATTATGTTTATCTACTTACTGCCTGATGGGCATTTGGGTTCTTTCAATTTTTGACTGTTAGGAATAAAGCTGCTATGAAAACCCCCAGTACAAGTCATTTCTAAAGACATGGTTTTATTTTCCTTGGGTAAATACCAAGGACGATAATTGTTGAGTAATATTTATGTGTCAGTTTGTAAAAAATTGCCAAACGGTTTCATGACGTTTAGATGTTATAGTTCAACTAGTAAGGAATGAGAATTCTATGAAGAATCCTCATCCTTGTCAACACTTAGTATTGTCAGATTTTCCATGATAGTGGCTATGAAATGATATCTCATTAGTTGCATATATTTCATATATCTGGCTTTGTGAAGTGTCCTTTCAAGTCTTTTATCCATTAAAAAAATTGTATTTTTTTTTAGTATGGTTACAGGAGTTCTTTATATATAATAGATATAAGCCCTTTTTCAGATGTTTGTGTTGCAGATATTTTCTGAGTTGCTGGCTTGTGGCTTTATATTTTTAATAGTGTCTTTTGGTGAGAAGTTTTTAATTTTGATGAAGGCTGATGGATTATTTTCTCTCTTATGATTTGTGCTTTTCATGTTGTCTCTAAGAAATCCTTCTCTATACTTAGGTTCTAAAGATATTCTCTTTTGTTTTCTTCTAGAAGTTGATAGTTTTAGCTTATATGTTTGAATTTATGATTCATTTCAAATTTTTATGTACAGAGTAAGATAGGAGTCGGGTTTCATTTTTGATATTATTAATTTATAGAATCTAAAATTTTTTTCCAAATTTTTATTGGCAGTCTTCAAAATATAACTTTTGCATATTGATTTTGAAATCTGTGGGCTTGTAGAATTTGCTTGTTATTTTTGTTTGTTTGTTTTTGGTAGATACCTTAGGATTTCTTTGTAAATAATCATGTCATCTGTAAACAAAAACACTTTTGTTCTGTCCTTTCCAATATTTATGCTTTTTATTTCTCCCATAGTGTTACAGATGTTCACACACTATGTCCTGTACATAGTGTACAGGACAGCCTATACAATGAAATGAGAAGAAAGGGTTCAATAGTTCACCAGCAAGAATGATGTTAATGCTAAAGATTACTGCTGTTGTTTGTTTTTGTAGATACTTTTTATTAGATGAAGAAATTCCTTTCTAGTCCTTATCTGCTGGGAATTTTTATCATAAATGGATGATGAATTCTGTTGAATACTTTCCTACATCTGTTGGTAGGTTCATGTAACTTCTTTCCATAATTGTGCTAATATGATAAGTTACATTAATGTTTTCTCACATGTTAAATCAACCTTGAATTCATGGAATAAACCTTACCTGATCAAGATATGTCATACTTCTTAAATATTGCTGGATTTAATTTGCTAATATCTAGTCAGGAATTTCTGTTTCCTTCATGTTCATGAGGCATATTGGTGTGCAGTGGTTTTTTTTTTTTTTTTCTCTTTTGGTAATATCTTTATGAAATTTTGGTATTAAAATTATGTTGACCTCATATGAGAATTGTTCTCTCCTCCTCTATGTTCTGAAAAGAGTTTTTGTGGAACAGGTATTATTTCTTCCTTAAATGTAGTATAAAATTCACCAGTGAAGCCATCTGGGCCCAAACTTTTATTTGTGGGAAGGTTATTTAAATTACAAATTCGACTTCTGTAATAGACAAAGTCCCATGCAAGTTTTAAAATTCCTTCTTCAGTCAGATTTGGTTATTTGTATCTTTCAAGAAATGCACTTGTATCATCTCAAATGTCGAACTTATGGATGCAAAGATATTTATAATATTCCCTTATCTTGTTTTTCATATCGTGTCTTCTCTTTCATTCCCGATATCGATCATTTGGGTTTTCTCTCTTTATTCTTGATCAGTCTTGCGAGGGGCTGATCAATTTTTATTAATCTTTATGAAAGGTCAATTTGGGGCTCTGTTGGTTTTCTTCATTTTTGAAAAGTTTTCTGTTTTATTGATTATGTCTAATGTTTCCCTTTCCCCCCCTCCATTTCTTTTGGTTATTTTGCATTTCATTTCTGCTGCTTTTTCTAGCTTCTTCATGTGGAAGTATAGATCACTGATTTTTCTGCTTTCTCCTGACATGTTGAAGGAAATCTACTAAGGCTCATCTGATATTCCCTCAGGGTGTGACCCTAATTTGTGCCCTTAGGGCCTCATTCTCTGCCACCGAAGGTGAGAGCCCGTCTGGACTTCTGGCCCTGGGCTTGGCAGCCTGAACCTGCTCTGCCTCTTGCACAAGTAGGGGTTATCAGAGAGGCTCTAGATTCACCCCTGGAAGCATTGGCTTTGTATTACTGCATTTAATCTTTATAAATACACAAGGCAAGCATACTGTCTTCACTTTTTAGGTTTCAGGAAAAGTAACAGCGATAACTAATTTATTCGCCTAAGATGCATGACACGGCTGAGATTCAGATTCATCCCTTTTGACTCCAAAGTCAACCTCAGAGGACTTAAATAACTTACCCAATTTCACCAGCTCATAGGTGGCAGACCCAGGATTTGAACCTAGTTTGATTTTACTTCAACACACAAAAGAAGGGAAGCAAACCAGATGTGTGAAGAAAACCAAAGAACTCTGTTTACCCTCACGCAGGACACTGGTGGTGTGTCTTTGAGACGTGGTGATTAGTTCACATGCTTCTAAAAGCACTGACCACACGTCCTCAGCATCGAACAGAGATGGGAGAAATGACAAGGATGGTGGATCATCCCGATAGATCCCTAAAGGAAACTGCACAGACATCTGTCCGATCACAGCAGATCAGGAAGAAGAGTGATGCAAGCCATCTAGTTTAGCGGCTTCTTTTCACAAAGGAACTGAGGCCTCAAATGGAGGTCCTCCTTCCTTCCCCCGGGGGTCACTTGATGTGGAGGCTGCTAATAATCATGGTGGGCCCTTCAAGTTGAATGGACTCTCTTGGGCGCATATAGGCTGTTTTATTTCAGTTTCCACAAGAGCCAGGTGGGGTGAGCAGGGTGGATATTTTACTGGAGTTCACGGCGGGGAGTCTGGGAGCCCCAGAAATGACTTGCCCCTGTCCTGAGCGGGCAGCAGCATCTGCACTCAGACCCTGCACTTCCTTCTAAACCCACTGTCAAACAGAATGTGGCTGGTTGAGTGGGGCAGGGAAGGAAGAGGTCTCATTAAGGACGTCTCTGAAAACTGGATCAGGAGCAGAGGAGCCCAGCTCAGCCCAACCCACCCTGTTCGAGGCTTGTTTTCCACTTGAGAAAAAGCTGGCGAGACTGTAGAATATCTTCACAGCTGTTTATGGCTTCCAGTAACTTCCTCTAACCTTTCCCCATCTGCTTTTGTAGTGGGAAAAATCACTTTCTCCATGTGATGGGTCTTCAATATCCCCTTTCCTACCTCCTCGGTACTGTACTCCAAGATACTACACTAAATTACAGTGATTCATTATTCCTATTAAAACAAACAATATCCCTAAATTACCCAGCAAACTAAACAATTGTGAACAGTAAATTCAAATAGTAAAACATGGGCACATATTGGGTAAATGTTATTTTCCCGAACAAGAAAGGCTCTCGGCAAAGTGTTTAACTTGAATGCAACAAAAGGCAATTTAATTTAGTAATACAGCTGCGTGAAAAATGGACACCTCGGGTTTAATAAGAAGGGGGAAAAGACACGCATATATCATCCAAAAGGATAATTATGAGAAACTATTTTGTATGATCCAGCTAAATCAAAGCTTCTAATGCTTTCTTACTTCTGTCAAAATAGGGAGATTTAAGTCCTTAAAAATGGGAATTTTGCAGACTTCACTGCCAAGAAAAAATGATTGTCTCTTGATAAATTACTATTGGGCTTTATACTTGGGAAAAAATACACTTACATTGAAATAAATGCCAAGGTATGGCTAGAGAATTTATATTATTTGTTCGTATCTATCACTGGATTGGTGGGGAGAGAGCAGTCCCATTTAAAACATCTCCTGGCTTGCTGACAGA
>NC_138373.1:29563084-29586431 GCF_054177405.1 Leptonychotes weddellii
GAAAGTGGTCGCTTTTCTGATGAGAGAGTTGTTGCTCTTCTTTTCTTCGATCTCCTGTTGAGTTGGTAGGTGTTCAGAATGGTTTGATCCCTATCCAGCTGAATTCCTGAGAGGAGACGAAATTCAGGTCTCCTACTCCTCCCTAAACGCGGTGCTTTCTAAGGATTCATCCACTTTGACCATGTCATGGTTCTGGGGTTGATCTGCTTCTGGAACAATTAACTGAGGCTGTGAAAATGCTCAGACAGCTTTGCCTGGTGTTCTTGTCTTCCATGGTGGTGGTGGTGTGTGATGGTAGGGGTGGGGGTTGTGGGGGTGGGGGTGGTGTGTGTGTGGTGGTGTGTTTGTGTGTGTGTGTGTGTGTGTGTAGGGGAGCTTCTTGACAAATGCAGGTTTCCAAGACATAATAGCTATGGCTCGCAGTAAGGTACAGCCCCTTCCTCGGGCCGAGACGAAAACATACAATAGAACCCTGGGAGCTGTTTCAAAAATCCAAGTAAGAATTATCATCCAAATATTTGTCTTCAGAATTTGGAGCGTGCCACACTCGCTAAAGGCTAATTGACTAGTGTGTATCCATCCCATATTCCAGTAAGTTCTAGAGCAGGTTCTTTCCCAAACGAAACAGTGCAAAAACCATAATGCTTCAATCTTCTAACAGCTGGATTCTGACTCATTTGCTACAAAAATAAATAAATGAACAAACTAAATAAATGTTTTGGGGAAGGAAGAGTTTTGATTTTTTTTTTTTTTTTGGTCTCTCTTGGTACTTAGAAAAAAAGCACCACTATTTTGAAGCTGAAGATTTTTCCAACATGCCCCGATCAATTTCCATCTGAGTAACACCAATTTAGAGTGTTTCCATCCTAAATCTTTTTTGTAGTTTACAGAGTACTACACATTTCACAAAGCCCTTTTTAGTTTATAAGCATCACTTACAATAGACTTTATAGTTTATAAGGTGCTGCACCTTTTCCAAGGTACTTTACAGTTTACAAAGCCGTTTATGGTTTACACATTCTTTTGTATGAGCCACTTTATCATCTCAAAAGTATTTGGCATTTTCTAAAACCCTGTTGCCATTACAAAGCACTTTGCAGCTTACCAAATGCCTTGCAATTTGTAAAATGATTCCAAGCCCATAACCACGTTGAGTTTTAGCAGACGCTAGTGACATAATTGCATCTTTCTTTGATGATTATAAGGATCATGCTGGGCATCAGAGTTATAATTGTGAACTTGCCTTTACTGAACACAGACCAAGTGTCCCATAGATGCTTGTTATTGTCTGATTGATTAAGAATATTATTGCTTGAAAGTGATATAACTGATGAAGTCCTGAAAGTTTGGTCTTGATCAGTGGTTCTCTACGGGGGGGATGATCTTACCCGCCAGGGATATGTGGCGATACATGGAGACATATTTGGTTGTCGCAGTTGGGGGAAGGGATTCTACTGGCATCTAGTGGATAGAGGCCAGGGATGCTGCTCACCATTCTACAGTGCACATCACAGCCCCCACAACAAAGTGGTAGCCAGTCCTTAATACCAATAATGCCAAGGTTCAGAGGCCCTGGTCTTGATGAAAGTTTGACTATTTGATAATTTCATGCTCCTTATCTCCTGCATTGGGAGGATGCTTTCAGTTGCAAGTAACAGGAAACAACCTCAAATTGGCTTAAACATTTTGTCCATTTATCATTTCACTTAACTGGAAATCAAGAGCCGGTTCAGGCTACAGGGCTGGGCCATAAAGGTGCTGACCCCTTTCATCCAGGACCCCGATTCTGTCCTTTTCTCTCGTCTGTTCAGCCCCAGCTCATACTAAGGCTGATTCATGGCTGTCAGCGGCAATTGAAGTGCCTACCCTTGTTCATATTCATAGGCAAAGAAGCTGACTTTTCTCTCCCAGAATCCCAGAAAGACCCATTGTGTGTGAATAAACACCCGCATCATACAGTGACTTGCTTAACTGAAGAATTGTGCACGAAGTGCAAAGGACAGCCTTGTCTACAGCTGATGCTCAATGTTCATCAACCCCCACCCCCCGCATCCTTTCTTGGGCACTAACTTTTGGCCGATAACTAGGGATTCTGAAAGAACAAAAACATAATAAAATCACTTGTTGGTCCTCCCGAAAAAGGTTCCTGTGAAACAGCTGAGCAGATTTATACGCAGAAATTCACACTGTTTCCTGGCCTGGGATTCTGGACTGTAAATCCTTCCCCAACACATTACACATGCACACATACACATGCTCTACCTCTTGCAAATTAAAAGTCATATATATCTTGCCAAAGCATTTCTGACATGCAGCCTCAGTATTCAGAGCTATAGGCAAGTTTTGTGTCTCCTGCAGTGATGTATTACTGGCTGGGGAGGTTGCAAAGCTCAGAATTCAATTCAAGACTCATCAACAGGCTTCCAGGTTCTGGGCAAGGCTCACTCTCCCTTCTCTAGAAAACCTCATCCATAGGAGGTCCCTTATTTGGGGACATGTGACTTGAGAGCAGGTTCTACACTAAGGTGAAAAACAATTTCTATTGTGGATTC
The DNA here is from genome assembly GCF_054177405.1 of Leptonychotes weddellii. Taxonomy (NCBI): domain Eukaryota; kingdom Metazoa; phylum Chordata; class Mammalia; order Carnivora; family Phocidae; genus Leptonychotes; species Leptonychotes weddellii. The sequence continues at coordinate 29,565,637 of NC_138373.1, forward strand.
CTCATGATCAGCCAGGTGCTCTGATGTGTTCTCCCATTTGCTTTGGAGACACTGCTGAGCTGCAGGGATCTGCCACAGCCTGTTCTGTGATGAGGAATGGGGCTAGTGGATGCTCATGAGCAGTGGGCTTCAGTGGCTCCCAGTTACAAGTCAGACAGACTCAGACCCCTTAGCCTGATGCTCACAGTGGGACCCCCAAACACTCCTTTGACTGCTCTCTCTCCAATTATTATTTCCCAGCAAGTATCACCTACTCCATTCAGGCTGATCTCTTAGTTCTATAAGTTTTATACATTTCTGGATTAGAGAATCTGGAATATAGCAGGTATGAAAAAACTGTGACTCTACCACCTCATGACCATGGACGAGTTGCCTATTTAGTGAGATTCAGTTTCCTTGTCCAGAAAATGATGATAATACCACCTTGTAGAAAAGATGTGAGTGTTAAATAAGATAATTATTCATTGTACTTAGCTCAGTGTCTTTATATAGATGGTGATTCATGAAGTTATTATTTTTCCTTTACTTTTACCTGCCCACATTGACTTCCCTTGTATATTTCTGCATTAAAGGAAGGTGCACTTCATTTCTCCTGTCAATCCCTCAAAGTCTGCAATGTTTCCAATTCTATAGCCTCTTAGCTCATTGTATTTTTCCTTTGCACTGATCCCAGTTTTCATTTATGCCACTTTGTGGAATTAGCTGCGTAGTATTTCTTCCCTTTGGTAGATTGCAGTTTGTTTAACAGCAGAGAACATGTCTGTCTTGCTCATGTGTATTGCACCTCAATATTCCTCATACCTGGAACAGTTTCTGACACATAATAAGTGCTAAATAAATATTAGATGAATAAATGATTGGATAATCGAGATGAATTGAGTACTTCTTAGTACCAGGCACTCTGCTAGGTTCTTTACGCATGTAACCTCACAGCACCTGAATACCCTGGCACTATTATTACATTCCTAGTTCCTGATGAAGAAATGGGGGCATAAAGAGGTAAAGTAGCACAAGGAAATAGCACATCTAGGCAGAAGCAGAGTCAGGATTTGAATTTTTTTGCCTGACTCCAAGCCCAACTCCTAACCGTTATCATGGCACCCTCAGTTCCAAGATGGCGGGCAGTGGAAGTCAATAATGGGTTCAGGGTTTGGGTAATTTGAGGATTGGGTCATCCTGCTTTAAAATCACTGGGAGTTGCCCAAACAGGATTCAGAAAATATGAATCCTTTTCTTTCTTTTCAACAGCTTTTCCTGTCTTGATGTCCTTTGATCTTCACATAAGACTTTGCTCTGTCGATGAAAAAATGGGACACAGCAGGAGTAAGCAGTTTGCCCAAGGTCACTCATCTAGTCACTGTGTGGAAACACAGAGCTGGAGACGCCTGGAACAATCAGTGGAGTAATCACACCAGGTCACTGAAGTCAGCCAGGCCTCCCCTCCCACCTCCTGTTTTGGAGGGGAGCATGATGTGGGTCTGCCTTAGAGATAGCTGAGGATGAGCCTGCTGCTATGGAAAAGTCCCAGAGTTGGGCCTGGATTCTGGAGGCAGCCACATTACGTGGATCTGAGTTCGCGGCAACTATCGGCTGAGTCCTGTTTATCCATCTGAACAACAAGGTACGACTGGGTATTTTCTAAAGACTTCAATGAGATGTATTCATTCAACAGATACTGATTGAGTGCCTACTAAGACCTTGTCTGCCTTACTCACCTCTGTGCTCCTTGTCCTTAGTGCAGTTTCTGATACATAGTAAGTGCTAAGTGATTACGGAGAGAATGGAGGATTGTGAATGATTGTGGTGGGAGAAAACAGTGGGCAGCACCTCGTCAGCCCCTTGAGCTGGCAGAGAGAAGTCACCTGCTAATGATCCTGCACTCTGCTGAATCCTTTCATTGAAGTCAATGCCGAATGCTTTGGTTGCTCTGAGGAGGTGCGATTAATCCAATTTGGGGGATGGACAGGCATTTAGGGAGGCCTTCTTGTAGGAATGCCTTTAGGATGCCTGGAGGTAAGTGGGGAAAGGAGATGTGTAAGTTTAGGGCAAAGCTGAGGGATGGGGAGGAAACTGGAAGACTTGCCTGCTTGTTCAGACAGAATACACGTTAAGGGGAGGAGCCGAGAGCGCTGATTTGAGGGCAGGTTCAGGGCTAAGGCTCTGTGTCCCTGGTCCCTCTGTTCCTCCCTGTGGCAGGGGCGGAGAGCGCCCACCTGGGAGAGGCAGGCGGACTGCTCAGCTCAAGGCCCTCTTCTCTCCTCACCTCCGGTCCTGGGCTCTGGCCACGGCCCCTCCTGCCCTCACGGTGCGGGGTTGACACGGCTCATCCTATCCCCATCACTCTGATCAGCATGGCTGATCTCACCATTTCCTTAAGTGGTGTCTTTGCCTTTTAATTTATTTCCTTGACCCCCTCCAGTTCCAAGGCAAACTCTCTGTCAATAGAGATTGTTCTCAGGGATTAGCTTTGACTCTTCTTCATTATCAGTTTGGAAGCCAAAGGCCCCAAAGCATTTTCCATACTGAGAAGACGGAGCGGGACTCACAGGAAAGAGCCCTGGGGCAGGCAGGACTCAGTGCACCTGTGACCTTGAGCAAGTCAGTCAAGCCTCCTCCGTTCTATGGAGGAGAAAAGGAAATTGCGTTTACTGAGCCCTGGTATTCGGCCAGTACCGTGTTCCTTCCTCTGTGCTCTCACTGCATCTTAAACACATTCTTGTTACAGAGAATGTTCATTCATTCGTTCATCCATTCTTCATTCTCTAGACGTGTAAGATCAATTGTTCTGCAGTTGTCTGACTCTTCTATTAGTCTACAAGCATTGGGGGGGTGGTGGGCAGGACCACTTTTTATTTTAAATGAATCATTGTATTCCCAACACAAAGGCTATAGCACATAGTAGGGACCTAATGTATGGTGAATAAGGGACTGTGTGCTCTACTCAGGAGGCCAACAGCCTGGCCTCGAACAAGACTGAGACTATTTAGCTCTGGGACCTGGAACAAGTCCTTGAGTCTCTCTGAGCCTCATCTCTGGAAAAATGGGGTGCAGATGTTACTCGCTCATATGTATGTGCAGAATAGCTTGATTTCTGACAAGGTGGGTGGAGAGGACGAAGGATATTTTAGCTTCACAGTGCATGAGATCGTGTGAGGAGGTGGTCAGTTATGAAGAAGTGAAACTTTGTTTGCTAGCTTGATGAGCACGGTGGACCGTCTGAGAGAGGGGAGCACACTCTTCTTGAAGACTGCTCGTCCTCAGTAAGTACCCCTCTGCCCAGGGGCAAAGACCCCCGTGGCTTCGGTACGTGGTACATGGATAATAGAAGAAGAGGGAGAGAGAAAGAGGCAAGTGGATGCGCCTCGGAGGCTGATTCTCTGGGGACTCAGAGGAGCTTTAAGAGACAAGTAGACAAGTAGAGACGTGGTGTATGTAGCCCCTGGATTTCGTCCATATTTATGATTGGCTATTCGTTTGCCTGTTTCTTGCTGGAAAGACCATTCTCACATCCTGTTTAAGAAATTGCTAATTGAGGGGCGATGCATGTAAAATATCTAAGATGGTGGCTGACCACATAGACTTATTGTCATCTTTTGAGTAGTAAGCTACAGTGAGTATTTCAAGGGGCACCCAATACAAACAACCTCAAAGACACTCTCTCTCTTGGGATATAATTTTAGATACCTAGGCCCTTCTTAGGGAATACTATTAGGATGGTTTGTAGGAAAATAGATAAGTGTAACTTACGTATTTCTAGAAATACACTCTATTAGTCAGGGTTCTCCAGAGAAATAGAACCAGTAGGATATATCTAAAAAACCAAATGGTTCACATGATTGTGGAGGCCAGGAAGTCTCACGATCTGCTGTCTGTAAGCTGGAGAATCACGAAAGCTGGTGGTATAATTCACTGAGTCCAAAGGTTCCAAAACCAGGGGCACCGCTGTCTAAGGGCAGGAGAAGACAGCTGATGTCTCAGCTCAAGCAGAGAGCAAATTGGCCCTTCCTCTATTTCTTCTGTTCAGGTCCTCGGTGGATTGGCTAATGCCCACCCACATCGGAAAGCGGCATCTTCTTTCCCCACCAATTCAAACCCCAATCTCTGTGAGGGGAGACGCCCTCAAAGACACACCCAGAAACAACGTTTTACCAGCCATGTGGGCATCCCCGAACCCAGTCAAACTGATGCACAGAGTTAACCACCACACACGCATTCCACAAAGTGGAATCCATCATACAATCGGGACGGGGTGAGGGGGTGCAGGAGAGCGATCACAGAGTGAAAAATGAGAAATAGACCTTCCCACTTCACAATGGCCCCTTGGAAGAACACCCAAGTCCCCCGCCTGGAGCATCTTTCATTGTTATCTTAAACGACATACATACAGCTCCGTCACAGCAGAGAGAAACTTCTCTGTGGCTGACACATTTCACAGGGAGAAATGGATTTTAAAACTGTTTTCAACTAACAAATTGACAGTCTTAGCCTTCCCTCACCCAGGACGCACTCCCTGAAGTGAAGCATGGGGAGGAGGTGGATGAGGGCTGATAAAATCTAATCCACTGCTTACAGAATTTGAGAGAGAGGTTTTCTAATCACCCACTGGAGGGTTCCCCCTCCCGACCCAATTTCCTCCTAAATCACATACTAGAGGTCAGAGAAAGGGGTGATGAGCTGTCCACCACGGGGTGGTTGAAAAGGCCTGATTCCATTCCATCAGAGCAGTGTCAGAGTTTATAAATTGTCGTGTCTGTCTCTACAAAAAGGGATAAAGTCTACTGTCTCACAAAAAAATGCATGTTTTCAACTTAGATTTATCATCTTTAATATTCTTGAAGAGTGGGGGAGAGACAGAGGCAGAGAACGGTGGGGGTGGCAGGGGAGAAAGGGGTACAGCGGGTAAGGACAACTGACAGGTGTAAAATAGGACTGCCATTCGTTCTGCGGGGACCAGGAACAGGGGAGCATGGAGTTATGGAGGGCAGGCTTTGCCGTCTGACTGTGGGGGTTCAAACTCGGGCTTTGCCATGTTGTGAATTTAGCTGAGTTACTTCAGCTCTCTGAATGTCCTCATCTTGGAAATGGGGACAATGATAGGATGGACAGATCTCTGAAGAGTTTTCTGATAATTATGTGAATTAATGCCATCAGTATTGGGCACAATGCCCAGTGCCTACTAGTGCTTATTCAGGATTGGCTCGGTCATACAAAACCCATGGAGTGAGCTTCAGTCAAGAGAGCTTTCCCATAAAAATCAGGATTAGGGGGCTTCCATGGACGGAAGTCAAGGGGCAGAAAGTGTCACCATGTTTTACTGACTCTAGGAAATGAAAGGCTCCCTTGCTTGGGCTCTCTCTCTCTCGTTTTCTTTTTTCTTTCTATATTTTTTATTTTTATTTTTTAAAAAGATTTATTTATTTGACAGAGGAGAGACAGAGAGAGAGAGGGAACACAAGCAGGGGGAGCTGCAGAGGGAGAGGGAGAAGCAGGCTTCCTACAGAGCAGCGAGCCAGATGTGGGGCTCGATCCCAGGACCCCGGGATCATGACCTGAGCCAAAGGCAGACGCTTAACCGCCTGAGCCACCAGGCGCCCCTCTTTTTTTTTTTTTTAAGTATTTTATTTATTTGTCAGAGAGAGAGAGCGAGAGCGAGTGTGCGCACAAACAGGGGGAGCTGCAGGCAGAGGGAGAAACTGGCTCTCTGCTGAGCATCTCTCGTTTTCATATCTATTTCATCTGCTATATTCTCCTTTCCTAGGAGATGAGCTGTTTCCTTTTCTGTGCCATTAAATGATCCTTCATGATGGTCTCAAAATGGCACCCCGCTGCCAATCAACTGGGGCAGGTGTCTTATCCTGAATTTCCAGAAGAAATCATCTGATTGGCTCAGCTGCAATCAGCTGTCCACCCCTGACCTAATCTCAAATCCCAGACAAAATTACTGAGGATCGGGGCGCCTGGGTGGCTCAGTCGTTAAGCGTCTGCCTTCGGCTCGGGTCATGATCCCAGGGTCCTGGGATCCAGCCCCGCATCTGGTTCCCTTCTCAGCAGGAAACCTGCTTCTCCCTCTCCCACTCCCCCTGCTTGTGCTTCCTCTCTCGCTGTGTCTCTCTCTGTCACATAAATAAATAAAATCTTTAAAAAAAAAAAAAAAGTACTGAAGATCAAGGGTTAGGGTTAACTGATAATGTTCCACTCAGAACTCTTGCGGTGGCTCAGAAACTTTAACACCAACAATCCTGATGGACATGGAACCACAGGCTGCAGACTCAGACTCTCTGGGTCCAAGTCCTGGCTCCATCACTCCCTAAATGCATGTCCTTGGGAATGTACCTTTCCCTGTGCCTCAGCATCCTCAGGTATAAAAGGCACAGGCTAGCCATTCCTACCCCAGTGGGTTATTTGTCTGGTTAAGTGGGATATAGGTGGCGTGCAGCAAACACTCAGCAGTAAACGCTATATCGTTCTTGTTGTTCTCATAACTATGAAAACAATGTAGCTGGGAAAGACAACTTTGTAAAATGAGCGACACTTTATCAGCTTCAGAAGCCATCTTGTCCATCCTCCTGGGCAGGGTTTGGATTTATGAACGCGCTCAATCTGAGTTTCCCGTTGACATACACCCCAAGTGCATTTCTCCTCTGGGGGGCATGTGCGGGGCTGGGAAACATCCTCAGTCTGTCCTAACCACATGCAGCCTGATGCCACCCCTCCCTGCTGGCCCCCCTTCTTGCCCCTGCTGTGGTGTGTATGTCAGTGGTGGGTGGTGATGGAAAATCAGGAGAGACAGAGCCCATTAGACAGAACTGCAGGCGGATAAGGTTTGCCAATTATGTTTTGTTTCTTTCTGCCTTCCCCGTGACTTTTAGGATATACAGATTCTTTCTGGCACTCCCCCTGGTTCTATGCCTATAAAATAAGTTTAATAGCTGAATTTTCTTTAAGATAATCAGAGGCGGTATAATTTATGCATATGAATAGTATTGTAGCCAGATGTAATTTTGCTCGAAGTTGTGGCATTACAGTTAGAAATCGCTCTGCTGGCTGTGTTTTGTAGAATTTGCAATTTATTTAACAGTTGACTGAGCAGTGACCCCAGATAAAATAACCATAATCAAAGAGGAGTTTTTTAAAAAAGAGATATAAAAACAAAGGTGGGAGTGGGCTTTGGAGAAAGCCTCCAGTGTCGATGAGCGAGAAGAGCAGGTGGTGAGGATCCCAAGGCAGGTGAACACTGTTGAGTTGGTGCAAATGGCAGAGGGTTCTTTGAGGGAGGGAGGGAGAGAAGGAGGGGGCCAGAATCTTTGCTTTGGAAATTCCTCCCCTACCCCAGGGCTTTCTGTTTGGAGCTTCATCTCCCTTTGATAAAGAAGGAACAGATTATTTTTTTGCACGGCTTCTGGAAGCTGTGATGTTTCTCATTCCTGGTATCCCAGGATTGTACAGGAGAAGTCTAGAGGAAGCTTGAAGGGGCCAGGGGCTAGCAGGATGAGTCTGTGGCTTCCGTAAGAAGCAACCTCAACCCTGTTCTAAAAGTGGACACTCTTGTAGTTGGCTTCCTTCAATAGGGGGAGGAAAAGACCCCCTTCTCCACACACCAAGCCTGCCTCTGCCTCTATCCCCAAAGCATTTTTTAAAAAGGAAGAATGCTTGGGTGTAGTGCAGGGCAGATGATGGACCTCTTTGCGCCAGAGGATGATGTTAATGTCCTTGTGCCAAGGCTGCATCCTGCCAGGATCTAGACCCTTGGAATGGATTGTTCATCTTTTATGTTTCCTTCTTCCCAAATCCAAAGGGACAGGGAGAGTTGAGGACCTGCTCATAGGAGCCATGCCTAATGCTTCAATACATTCGCCATTAAGATCGGAGTACCTATGCATCTGTTGTTGAAATGTTGCTAAAACTGAGTCCCCTTCTCTGTTCCTCATGTGTCTTGCTCCCTCAGGAGCCTTGTGGAATCACAAAGTTCTTGGTCTTTTATTTGCACACAAAATGTCTAAATGTTTTCACCTAAATAATTTCAACTCATGCTCAAAACCTGGCTCGCCAACACCTTGCACTAGGAAAGCACTGCTTTTTCCTGAAGGGTGGGTGTAATCCCCCTCCCTTGTGGTTCCATTACCCTTTATTATCACCTCTTTGGTGATAGGCATGTTAATATTAATTGCAGCTTTGCTTTATTCTCTGTGTATCCTCCAAACCCAGATGTTGCCTTGCACATAGCTCAATACGTATTTGTTCAATGAAGGCATAAATAAATGTTCTCTAAAAATTGTGATTGAGCCCGATGTGCAGGGGGAGGCCAGAGAGGGGAGGGCACTGGGGAGGAAAAGAGAAAAAATCTCACTCTAGGAATCAAAATACTTCAAGGTTGAAGAGGATCAAAAATAAATACGCTAGCTAGTATAAATTGTATATATATTATATACATGGTATATATTACCTGTCACTCTGCTAAGAACCTTACGTGTATCATCTGAGTCCACATAGTGACACCACACTATGGCAACTATCATTTCCTTACATAACTGATGATGAAGCAGGCTTCGAAACGTTACACAGTGCGTAGGTAGCAGGCCCATGCTTGAAACCTCTAGGTTCTGGAGTTTGTACTGTTTTTTTTTTTTTTTTTTTTGGCTTTTTAAATACTTTTTTTAAAAAAATCTGGAATATTCTATGTATGTACAAGAGTACAGAGAATAAAACAGTAAACACTATACCCGCCAAATTTTGATAGCTGTTAAGACATTTTTTCTAAAGTTAGCTTTTACATCCCCTTTCAATTCCCTCCTCTGTCATAGTCAGGATCCTGAACTTGTCTACTGTTTCTCTCCTTTCACGTTTTTTTGTTTTTATATTGTCATGACTTGACTACGTACCCGTTAATGATAAGTGACATTTTTGAGTTTTTAGATATTTACGTAAATGGGATCCTACTGTACTCGTGCCTTTACAGCTTATCCACATTATTTCTCTTAATTAAGTACATTTTTTTTTTTTTAAGTTTGGACTAATTTTAGATTTACAGAAAAGTTGAGAAGATAGGACACAGAGTTCCCATATACCCCTCACTCGTGTTTCCCATTATCAACATCTTATAACGCTGTGGTGCCTGGCCAAAACTAAAGAAATCACACCGGCACATTATTATTAATTAAACTCCAGACTTTATTTGGATATCCCTATTTTTTCTATCAGTGTTCTCCTTCTGTCCCAGGATCCAGTCCAGGACAACACATTGCATTTAAATGTCACATCTCAATGTCCTCCTGGTTAGGACAGTTTCTCCTTCCTTGTTTTTCATGATGCTGACAGTCTTTTTTTAAGATTTTTATTTATTTATTTGAGAGAGAGAGAGGGAGACAGAGTGTGAAGGGGGAAGGGCAGAGGGAGAGGGAGAGGGATAGAGAATCTCAAGCAGATTCCCTGCTGAATGCAGAGCGTGACACAGGGTTCAGTCTCACAACCCCAAGATCATGACCTGAGCTGAAATCAAGAGTCGGACGTTCAACCGACTGAGCCATCCCGGGGACCCCCATTCATGATCCTGACAGTCTTGAGGGATACTATGCAGGTATCCTGTAGAACGCCCCCCAATCTGGGTTTGTCTGATGTGCTCTCATTACACTGGGGCTGTGGGCTTTGGAGGAGACCACAGAGGTGAAGTTCCCTTCTCATCCCCTCATGTCAGGGTGTTTGATCCCCATGACCTCTCTGGTGATGTTGACCTGATTGACTTGGTTCGGGGGCATCTGCCGGGTTTCTCCATGGCACAATTACCGCTTTCCCCTTTCCATGCTCTGCTGTTTGGAGGCAAGTCAGTAGGTCCAGCCCACACTCAGGGGGTGAAGGTTTAAAACTCCATCTCCTTGAGAGGTGGGGGTTGATATTCAATAGAATTCTTCCATCAGGCAAATTTGTCTCTTCTCTCCCATTCATTCATTCATTCAACCATTTATTTAGATCCATATAGAGTCATGGATATTTCTTTTATACTTTGCGTTACAATCCACTACCACAGGATCTGTTTTGTTGGCTAAACTGTTCCAGCTTCACCCACTGGGAGCTCTTTGAAGCTGAGTCCTTTGTGTTATTGCCACTGCCCCCTCCTTGCATTTTTTTTTGAGCACTTCCTTACTTTCTGGCACTACAAGATGCTCCATCTCATCTTTTATGTTCCTTCTTGGCCATTTCTCCATGGATCATTTTTTACCCCAGATTTTCTTTATCGTGGTACAGTACACGTAACCTACAATTTTCCATCGTAACCATTTTAAGTTACATTGCAATGCTGTGCAACCATCACCATGGGAGGGTTGGCGCATTCCTTTGGACAGCTGTGTGCTACACCATTGTTGGAATGTAGCACACGTGTTCATTCTCCTCGTGGTGGAGACAATGAGGCAATGCTAACAGCAAACATCTTTTTACCTGATTCTACACATGCATGATCAGAAGCTTCTCGAGTCTAGTTCTAGAAGCACTAGATGCGGGGATGTGGGAAATGAACATCTTCAAATATTCTAGGCATTGCTAAATTTGTCTCCAAAGTGACGTGCCGTTTCTTTTCCCACCAGCTGCTGAGCCTGCATTTCTGCACACCCCTGCTGACCCTTGCTGTTACTTTGCCTCTCGGAGGGGTGGGTATCTTGTTTCAATCTGCATTTTTCTGCTTATGAGGCAGGATCAGCTCCTTTCCACCAATTTACTGGCCACTCAGGATTCCTCCTCTGTAAATTGCTTCTACTCCTGTTGGGTTGTTCATCTTTTCTTATTGATCTGTAGGACTTCTTTATATTCTGGGGGAAAATCCACTCTTGGTTTTTTTTTTTGTTTTTTTTTTTAGTTTTTTATTTATTTATTATTTTATTTTATTTTTTTATTCTTATGTTAATCCCCACCACTCTTGGTTTTATGTGTTGCCAATCTCTTCTCCCAGCTGTGGCTTGTCTTTCAACTTTTCTTTTGGTATTTTATTTTGTCGTCATACAAACCATTTTAAAGACTTTCTTTTTGCCTATTGGCCTTTAATCCATTCAGAATAGAACATGATGGGAATTGGGGATCTAATTTTATTTGTCTTCCACACTGTTTTTACCTATATGTTGTTGATTCTAAGGTGCGCTTTCTACCCTTATATTTTGCCACCTCTGAAATTGTGATGTATGTTACTATCCATGGAACATCATACCACTTTTTTCCCTCTCTTAATGATATGGAAAATTGTATGTGTCTCACATTCATTGGCATCTTAGATACATTGAGAGGTATACGTAATCAAGGTTTATCCCAATTCTTGATACCTGGTAGGGTGTAACTTCTATTCCCCTTATCCTGGCAATTACCGATCTCTTAATGTTTCATGTGAGTGTTAGAATCACTTTGTCAAATCCTGAGAATGACTCATAGTTTTGTTGTTCTTTTTTAATTAGAATTGCAGTGGCCCTAGAGAGTAGTTCTGTTGGGGGGAAATCGTTATGGTTAAGATATATTGTCAGGCTGGGATGCTTGGGTGGCTCCGTCAGTTAAGCATCTGCCTTCAGGTTGGGTCATGATCCCGCGGTCCTGGGATCGAGTCCCGCATCGGGCTCCCTGCTCAGTGGGAAGCCTGCTTCTCCCTCTGCCTGCCGCTCCCCCTGCTTGTATGCTCTCTCTCTGACAAATAAATAAAATCTTTTTTAAAAAAGAGATATTTTATCAGGCCTAAGTTGGTGAAAGGGTTGAGGTCCCCAGGTTAAGCAGTTGGATCAAGTGACAAGGGGAGCAGTTCCAGACCCAGGATTCTGTTCAGTTTCCTTTATCCTCCAAAGTCTCAACTCTTTCTTTGATGGCATATTCCCACTGCTTGAAATAAGCCGCCTCCTGGAACAATGAGGCCCCGTGGCTGGCGGTGTCTGCACCGTGGCTAAGTGGCCACCTGATAGACAGAATTCTTCCTTCGGGGTAGAAACGAACTCTTAGGCTCTTCTGAGCGTAAAACTCCACGGGCATCAGGGAGCACAGTGTGGTTTGGAAAGCTGGAACAGGAGGTAGAAGCGAGATGTTTCTGCTCTATAACTTTGCCTGGGGCCAGCCCTGAGCTAGGAGGAGAAGAATGAAATCTGCCCACGTCTTCACTCAACTTCTTGTGGCTCCTGGGGAGGCCAATGGATGTCCTCATTCCTCTTCAGCATGGATCGCCTCTTCTCTCCCTAATACTGGGAAAGTTTAAAGCAGGAGTGGGCAGATAATAGCCTGCAGGCCAAATCCATAGACTGTGTGTTTCTGTAAATAAAATTTTATTGGAATACAGCCATCCCAATGGTTGACATATTGTCTATGACTGCTTTCAGGCTGCAACTCCAGAGTTGAGTGGTTGTGAGAGAGACCACACGAACTGCAAAGTCTAAAGCACTTATTCTCTCTTTATGGAAAAAAAAAAATATGGCCAAACCTTTGTTTAAGGGAAGAGACCATTAACACAAAGCCTACTTGTTCCCTGGATTCCAAAACTCTGGGTTGCCTTTATGCTTCGTTCTGTTTATGGTATAGATTTTCCTTTTTGAGGGGAATAGGTTAGATGGCCCACTTACTTATGGTTCTGAACAGAAACTGGGAAGTATGGCGGGTGGGCTAACCCCACAAGTGAAAACGGACCCCAGCAGCATGGCTTCACTTTCTTTGGGCTTGAGGCTGTCCTTGGGAAATTATCTTTGGAAGGGGTATCCGGTGTGAAGGCTGAAGACAGAGCAGAGAGAGAGAATTTCAGGGAAACTCTCCAGCAGAGCTAATTTTCTTGTCCCAAGCTCGGTGTGGGGAGGACAGCAGTGGTACGTTATTATAGTCCTTTAGTAGAAACTCCTGTAGGTCAGCTAAGTGATTGGGGGGCAACATGGAATTTCCGATTGTTTGTGACCAAGTCATTGGTTTTTTTTAAAGATTTTATTTATTTATTTGACAGAGAGAGAGAGATAGCAAGAGAGGGAACACAAGCAGGGGGGAGTGGGAGAGGGAGAAGCAGGCTTCCCGCTGAGCAGGGAGCCCGATGCGGGGCTTGATCCTAGGATCCTGGGATCATGACCTGAGCCGAAGGCAGACGCCCAACAACTGAGCCACCCAGGCGCCCCCAAGTCATTGGTTTTTGACAAGAACTCTCTCGGATCTGCTGCTTTCCCTACCCCAGTCTACTTGTTTCCATCTCTTCATCATCCAACCTCTCTCCTAATTTGAAGAGTCTGGGGGCCAAGGCTCTGGACTATGAACGGTTCCCTGCACTGTGAGCACCAAGAGTTATTATGGATATTTCCCCCAAAGTGTTGCACGTGGACCACTAACAGAACTGTCTGTTTTAGGTGGCTCACTAAGAGACCGAAAAAGTAATAATATCATTGAGATGTTATAGAGATAACAATTTAAAATAGAAATCTGAAAAATAACTCTGGCATATTGAACTGAGATTTCTTGAATGATACTGCTTGGATAAAGTCAACAACCTGATAGAAATATTAACATCTGTGGGGGACTGAAAAATGACCCCCCCCCTTCAAATATGTCCACATCCTCATGCCTGGAACCCATGGACATGCTCTGTTACGTGGCAAAAAGGACTGTGCAGTTGAGATTAAGTTAAGGATCTCGAGATGGGGAGATTATCCTGGGTTATCTGGGTGGATCTCAGTGTTAATCACAGAGGTCTGAGTACGAGGGAGGGAGGAGGGCCAGAGTTTGAGGAAAGGAGGTGTATAATGGAACCAGAGAGGAGAGAGAGATGGAAAATGATCTGAAGATATTACACTACTGATGTTGAAGATGAGAGGGGCTGTGACCCAAGGAATTCAAGCAGCCTCTGGAAGCTGGAGAGGACAAAGCAATGGATTTCCCCCACTGAGCTGCCAACAACTTGACTTTAGCTGAGTGAACCTCATTGCAGAACTCTGACCTCTGGAACTTCCAGATGATAAATCTGTGCTGCTTGGAGCCACTCAGCGCGTGGTGATCCATCCCAGCAGCTATACGAAACAAATATAGTGGGTAACGAATAACCAGCACTTGCTACGTTCCCAGCACTGTATTACCAGTGACATCTGATTCACCTTCACAAGTGCCTGGCCAACAAGGAATTACTATTTGTCTTTTATGGATGAATATTTTGAGACTCTGAAAGGGAAAAGGCAATCTCAGTCCTGAGTGGTTTGCCCAGGGCTGGACATTTTCCAAAGGGACATGACCAGGTATCTCCACTGCCTTTGACTCATGGCGTGGTGAGAAGGTTGAGGGACTGGAGGATGGATAATTGGGTATTGTCCTCAGTTGGGTGACCTTCTGTCCCTCTTGGCCTTGGCTGCAGTCTTCTTACCCACCTGGAAAGAAGGCATGGATGAAGTGACATTTACTCCTCCGTGAGTCCTTGTGAGACTCCTGCGGGACATTTCCTGTTCACCCAGAGTCATGGCCACCAACGGGGGACTCCATCGCCACCTCAATCTGCCCCCCGCCTTAGTTTTTGAATATCGAACATAGGCTTTTACGTGGGAGGAAAACGGCTTTAAAATTTCAGCTACAAAGTGTTCATTTTAGAGGCAAAGAGTGAAGAGAAACCTTCAGAAATAAACCCGTGACTGAGGAAGCTGGGTATCTCACAGAAATATATTTATCTTGTTAGTGTTACTGGAGAATATTTGCATAGCAGGAAAAAGAGCTTTTAACTCGCTTCCTTATCTCACCTTCTTACTGTAGAGAATATTTTCCCCCTGAAGGTGTATCTCCCTATTGAATCTGGCGTTTAAGGGAAATGTCATCAGGACCTGTGATGAAAATTGAATTTTCCCAATGCCTAAGGATGACTTTCTTTAACTAACTTAGCAGACTCCCGATCTGAAATGGAGGCAGACGTTCTAGTTTGCTTTGGATCTGCTATTCTCTCCCTGTTTCAGCCTCTTTGAAGGGTCCTGCCGCCTTCTCCCCTCTCCTCCTTGGCTCCCTGCACGGCTTTGCCTGTCCTGCCTTTCTTCTGTTCCTCCCTCTCCTTCTTGAATGGAAACATCTCCAGTCTTCTTCCTCTTGTGCCCGCTTAGGTGCACAGGAAATTGGCAGCTCCTTTCCCCTTACTGACAAGGCGAGGCTCTGCTTCATCCCAATGCCTGGATTTCCCTCAGCTTGCAGGGAGGATGCTACCTGCTTTCTGCACAGGGAAGGCAGTAGGGGTGGGGATCTAGAAATGCAAGGCTTGGCTTTTTTTTTTTTTTTTTTTAAACTCTCAAGCAACCTAAACTGAAATCTCTTATATGCCCATTTCAACAGCCACCTCTGATTCTGATCTGGGGAGATGCCAGTTCGTCATGGGAATGTGCATTAGATGACATGTGACACTCATTCAGTCCAAATATAGGGTCCTGACAGTGCTCCACGCTCAGAGGTCGGGCCTCAGGCGTCCTTGGTTCCACGTGGCTTCTTCTTAGCATTTAGGGAAAGAGGATGCGGAAGACATAGTAGTGGGGCAGGTTATGTGACCAGAGGCTTTGCCGTGAAGGAGAAAACTAAAAATCCTTTCTGCAAGTTTTTGGTCATGCAATTGGCTTCATACACAGTAGTTTACACCTGCTTGTTTAAATAACTTGAATGTGACATCAGGCAATGGGCCGCCAGCGTCCAGTTGGAACTGAAGACCCTGTATATGGACCCTGGAAGCACAGCCCATAAAATAACGAATGGGGAAAACCCCCACCCTCTGGGCTGAACAAACAGCCAGGTGTAGTGTCTGGGAAACCCATCTCATGAAATAGGGCTTTGTTCTTTCAGTAGACATATTAGGCTCTTTTCCCAATATGGGTCACCTGCCTTTTCCGAGATTCTGCCTTCTCTTTGGAGATTCACCCATTTGGCCAGGGAGCAATGAAGCTGAGAGCAGGCTTGACTACGAGAGGCCCTTCTCAGGCCTTTGAAATGTCTCCCCTCTCATCTCAGGTGTCCACCCCTCGACAGCCAGGCTCCCTCCTCTCCTTGACGCCTAGAGAATTAATCCAGTAGGAGGGGTGCACGCTGCCCGTGTGCACCCTTTTGAAAGCCGCTGTTTCCGACCTGCTTCCACGCCCCTCGCAGAATTCAGGAATCATTAGTGTTGGGTGATCTTGTGTTTCAAGACTTCAATCTCTTGTACTTTGAAATTGAAATTCCTGAGCCTGCAAGGGACCGAACTCTGACAGCTGACTTATTGAACTCTCGCCAGCTTCAACAGCTCAGGGAGTCAATCTAGCTGCTCCACTCCTCACAGTGCACGATCCATTGGGAAGCTCAAGACCAAGCTGAATTTCTGAACATGAGAGCCGTGTCCATTTCCCCTGATGTCAGGGGAGAAGATGACATTAACTTGCATGCTAATTAACAAATATAATGATGGTGAAATGCTGCATAGGACTCCGCTTCCGAGAGTGGCATTGAGGGTGCTGTTGTCCTTCTGGAAATCTGTTTCCAAATCCCTGCTCTCCAGAGTAACTTCTCCTGCATTCAGGAATTGCTCTGCTTCCCCCCCCATATAGAATAGATATTTGTTGCCTTTGCATTCCACTTTCTCCATCTGTAAAGTGGCCGTAAGTGCTCGACTCAGCGGTGAGTATTAAAGTAACATTGAGTGCTCAGCACGGTCCCTGACATATGGCAAGACTGGGATATACGTTAGCAGTTACCGTTAGGAAATGTGGAAAATCGAGATCCCTCTCAATCTGTCTAGGGCTTGATTACCATCTCTGTCTCCCGCCTCTGTTGTTCCCTGCGCACATGGAGGTGAATGTATACTTCCATCTGCCAAAAATGCCATTCCATGTCCTCCCATCTGGCCAATTTCTCTTTTTCCTATGAGGCTCCCTCTGGGGAAAGACGTGGGTTGTTCAGGAAGAATGAATGGCCTCCGTTCTGGACAACAATTCAATATGGTTCTTCTTCTGTACTCATCTCATATTTCTGTTGATGGGTCTGTTCCCCCTCGCACCCACCCCCTGCCCCGTGCAAGCTCCATATGGACTGGGAATGCTGGTGTTGCTGGGGAGAACTGTTGCCCTCAGCCCATCCATTAATGTGTGCTGTCACTCACACAGGGACAGCTAGAATCGCCCTTGTGTGAAGCTGCCCTGTCATAAATTAGTCCCCATAGCCTAGGGCATCCTTCCTGGCACTTTTGACTTGGGACACATATTTGAAGCCTAAGTTTGTTTTGTCTCCCTTTTCCTTTGTGGTGTATCTCTCTTGACTGACAGCCACACGCAGCTTTTATTGTACATCAGCTTCATCTGATGCCTGCACCTTGACCTTCAAAGTAATGCTTGTGTTGACCAATAGCCTGTATTTTCAGTCAATGTCTTTATTATTTTTTTGGTTTAATTTTTTTTAATTTTTAAATTTTATTTATTTTTAAATTTTACTTAAATTCAATTAATATATAGTGTATTATTAGTTTCAGAGGAGGAGTTTAGTGATTCATCAGTTGCATATAACACCCAGTGCTCATTACATCAAGTGCCCTCCTTAATGCAATGTCTTTAAAATTTGGTGGAAATCCATTCAGATGTTTTCATTCAATAATAAATGAATAATATAAATAAAAATTCCATAATAGCATAATTAATAATATAATTTTACATTATTTAATAATATAATAGTATATTTTCAGTGATTAACATAATTCCTGATACATGCTTCCAACCAGCATGTCAACTATAAACAATTCTATCAAATGCTCATACACACACACAAAACCCATCAACACCCTTCTTCTTTTTGGTCTCTAGGCCTGGGGCACAGCTATCATCATTTGCCTTTTTAGTTCCTCTAAAAAGGAACTTGTTTACTGGGTTCCATATATATTTCTCTTTCTTGACCTGCTTTCTCATTTTATCAAATGTCATCTAAATAAGGGTACACGAACAGGGTTGTTTGTTTTTTTTTTTCTTCATGCTTACATATCTGAAAATGTTATTCTACCTTTCTACTTGATTGATAGTTTGGCTAGGTATACAAAGTTAAGTTAAGGGCGCCTGGGTGGCTCAGTTGGTTAAGCGACTGCCTTCCGCTCAGGTCATGATCCTGGAATCCCAGGATCGAGTCCCGCATCGGGCTCCCTCTGACCCTTCTCCCTCTGACCCTCCCCCCTCTCATGTGCTCTATGTCTCTCTCATTCTCTCTGTCTCAAATAAATAAATAAAATCTTAAAAAAAAAAAAAAGTTAAAAATAATTTTTCATTCAAAATTCTGATGATGTGGTTCCATAGCCTTCTAGCATTTGATGTTTCTTTTGAGATGTTCATTGTCATTCTGATTCT
Source organism: Leptonychotes weddellii (assembly GCF_054177405.1). Taxonomy (NCBI): domain Eukaryota; kingdom Metazoa; phylum Chordata; class Mammalia; order Carnivora; family Phocidae; genus Leptonychotes; species Leptonychotes weddellii. Next base: position 29,583,927 of record NC_138373.1, read on the forward strand.
TACTCCCTTTGCATTTAACATGCTGTTCCTTTTCCCACTTCTATCCCTTCCCTGAAATCTTCTAGTGACCATCCTGTGTACCAGATGTTCTGAATGTTGCATTGCGTTGCTCAGATGTTCTACAATGATGCATCCTAGTGTGGAATTCGTCTTCTCTTTCTCTCTCCTTCCCTCCCTCTCTCCTTTTCTTTCTTTCTTCCTTAGCTTAAGAAGGACACACTTGATATGAAGTCATATATCCCTCAGTTCTAGAAAGTGTCTTTGTTATTATTTTTGGACAATTCTCTCCTGTTTTTATTTTCTGTTCTTTATTTCTGGAACATTTATTATGTGGACATTAGACTTCCATATGATTTTTTAAAAAAATATACTTACCTCAAATTTTTTTTTTTTTACATTCTAGAGATTCATTTTACTTCATTCTCTAAAAACTCTTGATTTTAAAAGAAATTTGCTATAATATTTTAATTTTTTTCAGCTTATTTGTGTTATTTGACTCCCCACACCTCATTTTTTCTTGCTTTATAAATGCAGTGGCTTCTGTTTTTCTTTTTCTTTTTTTTGAGATGATATATTTTATGTTTTCTTATAATTGTCTTCTTTTCCCTGGGTTATTTTGTTCTTTTTTAATTTCTGGGTCTCATTCTTCATTCTGAAGGCTTCACTCTAATGTCTGGTGGTCCTTGATGGACAGTTCATATATTTCAGAACACGCTAAAAGTTTCTATGTGCACAGTGGGTAGAGAGTAGCTGTTATCCTGTATGTTTCACTTGAAAAAAAAATCATCTAATGTTGCATCTTTTTCATCAAAGAACCCAAAATGTTAGTAATGGAGATCTGAAATTTGCTTCCCTGGGGTTCTCCAGAAATAAAGTTTCCATTCTTCCTCCTGGGAAGGTAAGTGCCTGGCTGCTGGTATTCTGGGAGTAGAGAACCTTAGCCCTCAACCTGACCTGAAGTCCCAAGTCTGTAGGCTCGCTGTTAAAATTTCTTCAGAACATAAACCTTCAAGTTCTTATAGTGGTCATGAGGGTCTAAGGAGGAAAAGAGAGGGTCTAACTATTCTCTGTAAAATTAGTTTCCTTATGGCTGAGTCCTTCCAGTGGGAGCTCTGGGGGCTTCTGGAGGAGGGAATAGCTGCTCACATATCATCCTTTCCCCTCTCCAAACACTTCCCTTGTAACTTCCTCATTTTATTTCCCATCTCCTATTGTCTGCCATCCTATCTTCTCTGTCCTATTGGCTAATACCATGTCATATTTTACTGTCATTTGATCATCTGTTTTGAATGGAAAGAAAAGCTGTGTATGCTCATTCAGTCATTTCCCCACAAATAACTTTTAAGTATGTATCTTTCATCTTTCAAGAACTCCCTTTGATGTCCCCATGTGAAACATGAATCAACGTTGCCAATGGCAGACTTGGGTCAGTGTGGGGTTTTCTCTGGGTATTGGGTCACTTTTATAATGACAAAAATCTCCTTCCACACTGTCCTTTCTCCCCCAGAAAGGACACACTCCCAGAAGACCAAGTGTAGGACAAGGCAGGAGACTTAATGAGACTGACTTTATTCATCTTTGCTCTTTGTTCTTGACTAGCATGCTGAATGTTTGTTGGGTGGGTAAATGAATCATTGAATAAAGCTCTTGCCTGTTTGAAGTGGTAGATAAAGCACATAAAGAAATTAGAACCTTGCTTGGTAAAAATGGTGTTAAGGGTTGGCCTATAGAAAATAGTGGGGCTGCTGTTTCCTCAATTCAGTAATAGTGGACATTTACTGTCCTATATTAAGTAATCTACTAAGTCCCAGGACTGCGGTAGATACTCCAGTCACCAATGAATAAGATAAACAAGCTGATAATTTGAACACACTTAGGTGTGTAATGTGTGAGTATATAGGCAGATATTTTCCTTTTGTATATATTTATGTAATGCATATATAATTAATATATACATCAATATATACACACATATAATTATAAAGTTAAAAACAAAAATCCATAACCCCACCACTTAAGGTGCAAGACCATATTTTTGAATAAAAGTAAGAAACGAAAATGGGAGATTTAGAATAAAAAGTACAGGATCTCTTCAACCCCTTTCTGTAGTCCTTCTCAGTAATTACTGTAAATAGGAGTGTGTGTGTGTGTCTTTATTTTCTTACATAAAAATAGAAACATCCTATAGTGTTTTGAGTCTCTTTTCCACTTAAGAAATCTTAGAGATCTTTTTTAAATTTTGTTTTGTTATGTTACGTTAATCACCGTACATTACATCATTAGTTTTTGATGTAGTGTTCCATGATTCATTGTTTGCATATAACACCCAGTGCTCCATTCAGTACATGCCCTCTTTAATACCCATCACCAGGCTAACCCATCCTCCCACCCTCCTCCCCTCTAGAACCCTCAGTTTGATTCTCAGAGTCCATAGTCTCTCATGGTTTGTCTCCCCCTCTGATTTCCCCCCCTTCATTTTCCCCTTCCTACTATCTTTTTTTTTTT